>NW_027671944.1:0-110962 GCF_964165515.1 Mesoplodon bidens | reverse complement strand
CTTAGAAATGGCATATTTCCTGAGGAAGAGGTTTCTAGGGAGTCCTGTATACTTGCTTGAAATGGGGACAGAAGGATGGAGGAACAGAAGGGAAGATATACGGAAGATGAACGGATTTTTCTTAATATAAATTTTTCTGCCATAAAAACTATAGGTACCAAGCAAAGCAATCAGGGAAATATATATTCATGCATTAATTTACCACTTACAACGATGAGTAGATAGAGGACATTAGATAGATTAAGGAAGTATCTAGGAGGTAAAATGGATAAGATTGATAATGGATAGGATATAGTGGCTGATGCGAGAGGTTGAACTCAAGGATTATTGTTAGGTGCCTGGTTTATACAACTGGGTGAATGGTGTCACTACACACTAAGACAAATGAAAATGAAGGAGGAGAGATTCGGCAGTTTAGGGAGACCATGAGTATTTAGCTTTATGTATATTTTAAATGAACAGATTTAGATGTTAATTAGGCAACTGGATTTACAGAATTCAGATTAGAGGTCTCAGGTACACAAATGTCCAAACTTGATGGAGTTGGTAACTGAAGCTGTGTGTTTCTGTGAAATCATATTATGAGTTCCAGAGTGAGAGGACATAATGGCCTAAGACTGAATTTTGAAGAATTTCAACATTTAATGTCTGAGGAGAAGGATACGTACCTGCAAAGAAGATAGAGAATGAACTGCGACAGAGATGAGAAGAAAACCAGAGGAGTTTTTGGGTCAAGGAAAATCAAGTCTCAAAGACAGAAGCAAATCCTACTTACAGGTCAAGTAACTAGGAGATAAAATTTTCACATCGCATCCATGGATTTGGAAATAGTTTATGAAGTACCTTTTTATTGGAGTAATAAAAGATGGATTCTATTGGGAGTGGGTTGAAGCATGAGAAGGAAGTCATAAAGTGAAGATATCAAATATAGATAAACATTTTTAAACAGCTTTATGGAGGTATAACTGATGCACAAAAAATGGCACATGCTTAATGTATACTATTTGATGAGTTTGGACATATGCATAAACCCATGAGACAATTAACACAATCAAAGTAATAGACATATCTGTCCCCTCCAAAAGCTTCCTTGTGTCCCATTTTTTCTGTGTGTGGTAAGAACACTTAACATGAAATTGACCCTCTTAATTAATTTTAAGTGCTTAACACTATTGTTAACTATAGACACTATTTGTACAGCAGATTTCTCAAATTTATTCATCTTGTATAACTGAAAATTCATACCTGTTGAACAACAGCTCCCCATTTCTCCCTTTCCCCAGCCCCTGGCAACCAACATTCTATTCTCTGCTTCCATGAGTCTGATTATTTTAGATACCTCATATAAATGGAATTATGCAGTATTTGTCCTTCTGTGACTGGCTTATTTACTTAGCGTATTGTCCTCCAGGTTCATCCCTGTTGCCACAATGGTAGAACCCCCTTCTTCTTTTAAAGTTGAAAATATTCCATTGTAAATATATACTACATGCTTTGAACCATTCATCTGTTGATGAACATTTTGGGAAAAGCTTCTTGACACTGATCTTGGCAATGATTTATTGGCTATGACACCAAAAGCACAGACCACAGAAGCAAAAATAGACAAGTAGAACTACATCAAAATAAAAAGCTCCTGCACAGCAAAGGAAACAACCAACAGAATGGAAAGGTAACCAATGGAATGGGAGAAAATATTTGCAAATCATATATCTGGTAAGGGGTAAATATCCAAAATTTATAAGGAATTCCCACAACTAAGTAGCAAATAAACCAAATAACTCCATCAAGAAATGGGCAGGGCCTCCCTGGTGGCGCAGTGGTTGAGAGTCCGCCTGCCGATGCAGGGGATACGGGTTCGTGCCCCGGTCTGGGAGGATCCCATATGCCGCGGAGCGGCTGGGCCCGTGAGCCGTGGCCACTGGGCCTGCGCGTCCGGAGCCTGTGCTCCGCAACGGGAGAGGCCACAACAGTGAGAGGTCCGCATACCGCAAAAAAAAAAAAAAAAAAAAAAAGAAATGGGCAAAGAACTTGAATATACATTTTCCAAAGAACACATATGAACGGCCAAAATGTATATGAAAAGGTACTCAGCATCGCTAATCATCAGGGCAATGCAAATCAAAATCACAAAGAGATATCACCTCACACCTGTTAGGATGCTTAGTTTCAAAAATATAAAGGTAACAAGTACTGGGGAGAATATGGAGAAATTGGATCTCTTGTACACTGTTGGTGGGAATACAAAATGGTATATAGTCACTATGGAAAACAGTATGGAGGCTTCTCGAAAAATTAAAAATAGAACTATCATATGATTTAGCAATCCCACTTCTGAATGGATATATGTATATATATATATGTATATATATGTGTGTGTGTGTGTGTATATATATGTATAAGAGAACTGAAATCAGGATCTCAAAAAGATTGCACTCTCATGTTCATTGAAGCATTATTCACAATTGCCAAGATATAGAAAAACATTTTCAAGAATTATCTTAAAAACTGTGCCTTTGAAGAAGAGATAGTGTGGTAATTAGTAACAGAAGTCAGGTGGAGAAAGGTGAGTTTGGTTTTGCTTTTCTTTTTTGCTTTACTCTTCTTTATTATTTTTCCCAATTTGGAAGATTTTAGAATGTTTAAAAAAGATAGTGGAAAAGATCCAGATTAGAGAAGGTATTGAACAAAATAAGGATCCTTAGAGAGTGCAAGGTGATGCAATCCAAATCAGGAGTAAGGGAATTGGGTTTAGTAGGAATAGAGCTTCTGTTCTGTTAAATTACCAAAGGAGATAAAGATGGCAGCAGATGTAGTAACTCTATTATGTTAATTAACAGGAAAGTTCTAATGTTTTTTCTTTTCTTTTCTGTGAATTAAGAGATTATCTCCTGATATTATAGCAAATGGTGGGGACATGCCATTTAAGAATAGTGCAATAGCTGAATCACTTTGTTATACAGCAGAAACTAACACAACATTGTCACGCAATCATACTCCAATAGAGATTAAAAAAAAAAAAAGAATAGTGCAGAAAGAGAGAACAAAGTGTAAAGAGTGGGAAATGATGGGTCCAGATTAATGTAGCAGAATTAAAGGGCAATATTAAAGGACCTTTTAGGTTAGTTATCATGAATTTATAAAGGAAACAATCTAAACTATTATACACTTTACTTGGGAAGACTTTGAAAGCTGGAGATCAAGAAAAGAGAAAGCAATGGTTTGGGTTGATCCAGCATAATTAAAAGACACTGGAACAGGGCTAGGGACAAACACACTAGTAGATAATGGACATTGGAATGTAAGAGAGTAAGGGGAGATACAAAGGTAGTATCAGGAGAAAGCAAGGGAGTAAACAGACTTGCGTCAAAGTACTATCATAGTGGTGGGGTATTTGAACAAGTGAACTGGAATGTGAGAAGTTACTGTAAAGGGATGGCATATTTGTGTGAATAATTTTTAAAGACTATTTCTCTTTTTCCAGCTCTGATTTTTATTTTAGAGGACTGACTCCTGAAAACTCGGTTTCCCAGGATTCACTGACAACTAGCTTCCAATTAATTTTGAGTAAAGGAAGGACTGGTGAGAGTTTGGAGGAAGGGGATAGGGGAGAACCCAGAATGCCCTCTTTCTTTGAGTTGTACATACAACTGAGGCTTCGTCTCCCTCATGCGTCCAATTCCTGCTCAAGGGCTTCTCCCTCCATGTTCCCAGCACCCACCAGCAGTCTCTACATTCATTCCAGTTCTGCTTAGGGGATTCAGTCTTTCCAAACTCTAGGTTGCCTTCCTATTTCATTTGACTCCAGCTTTTATAACTTTTGAAACAAGCTCCTTTTATTAAAATCTACTTTCTAAACTTCCTGAAGCAGATTTCCTGTCCTGCATGAGTAATCCCAGGAAAAAGATGCTCAAGATGGGACTCTGGAATAAGGTTTTGAGCTTGAATGTAATAGTGACTCCATTGCCAATGCAAAGACAAGTGCTTCTTCCGAGTAGTGGAAGCAATAAATAAATTACCAGCAATATTTGCTTTGAACATATTGCCAGTTGAAGACAATACTTTTACATCTCAAGCGGCAGCGGATTTTGTCTATTACAGCAGTAATACCTACAAGCACCATGGGGACCATTAGCTGCTTCTTATAGCACCAGAGAGCTTACAAAATGAAAATGTTTACACTTAATGTTAAAAGGTGTTAGGTGTTTAAGCTCTCAGATCGAGGCACGGGAAGACACAGAGAGCCACACTGAGGGCCTTAAAATTTTCTCATGTCTTAGAGCCACACAGCAGACATGGCTGAGGATCAAGTTTCAAATCTAAAAGTGTGGGTTGCAGAATTAAAATGCAAGTTCAACGTACATCTGTGCTAAGCCTCACAGATTAATATCAGGACATTAATCAGGAAGAGTTGGGTATTAAGATAAGGATATATTGAGTATTTAGGATAAGTGCAGGTAGGCAGACTCAGATTCATATGAAAATTTTTCACCCAAATCTTCCTGTGGTTTCCTCGCCAAAGGAAGCCACCCTTCTTCCTCCCCATTTGAGGAAACTAACTTTCCCTTACTTACTTATCTCTAAAGACCTCATCTAAATAGGTTAGTTTTCAAGGAAATTTCTACTTTTCTCAAGACCCACCCACATCAGCACTTATTGCATCCTAATAACTACAGTCAGATTCTACCAGGCCCCAGTAGGCAAGTATAATGTCCACCCTGGTAGGAGTTAGCATATACATCAAAAGAAATGCTATATCCTGCTAACGTGTATCAGCAGAAACCTGTAGAATGTGTGTGTGGCATATGTTTTTTTGGGGGTTTTTTTGTTTGTTTTTTTGCGGTACACGGGCCTCTCACTGTTGTGGCCTCTCCCGTTGTGGAGCACAGGCTCCGGACGCGCAGGCTCAGTGGCCATGGCTCACGGGCCCAGCCGCTCCGCGGCATGTGGGATCCTCCTGGACCGGGGCACGAATCCGTGTCCCCTGCATTGGCAGGTGGACTCTCAACCACTGTGCCACCAGGGAAGCCCTGGCATATATTTTATAAGTGTTAGACTGAGAAAGATCGAATATAAAGTTGCAAGGGGTTGAATTTATTATAAAGACGTTACCTGAGATTCAAAGTGTTAGCTCTAGCTGATAGAATTGGCTCTAATCGTTGGCTTGTTTGGCTGACTGAAACATAGATTCAATAGTCAGCAACATTCAAAGAGGGCAAGATGCCATAATTTATCTGACAGAATGTAGACAAAGGAATACATGTACTTAAAATGAGAATGTTGGAGTGGATTAATTATGTAAAACCCACTCAACTATCCCATAGTTATGCCCCCTCAGAGGTCACCGATAACATTCTTCTTCAAGACATTAAGACATTCTTTGATGAGAGAAATACAAGCATCCTTTTAAACCTCTGTGGCATCTGTCTTCTGTGGGCTAAAGATGACAATGCGGGATAGCACCAATGAAATGGCCCCCGTGCTTTTTAACAGGAACATTGGGTTACAAAGTAGCAGAGGTTAAGTGGTAGCATTTAACATGAGAAACAAGGTGAGTGCAATTATCATAAAGGTCAGCAGGGCAGAGTGGCAGTATTTTGACCCAAAGTGACTTCCAGCAGTAACAGATTAATCACATTTACACTGGGAATTACATTGATGAGCAGGCTTGAACTGTATAAATGAAAATAAAATTCAAGCACAATGAGCAGAAACCTGCATTGATTTTCCAGGAATGAAAATTACAGCCTCGCCCAGACCTAAACCAGAGATCAGGTGGCTACAATAGCTTCAGGAACTTTGCTGCAACACTGTCAAAAGTATAGAGTGTGATTATTTTTTTCCTCCAGGTCTACCTCAAAGGGGTTTACAGTTTTCCAGGGGGAATGTTTAGAAAGAAAAGTGGAAAACTCAGAATTTTTCAGAGATTATTAAGATAAATTTACACACCTGAGGTTCCAAAACATCACTGTGGTCTTCAGGTCATAATAGGGCTTATGGAAGCCATGTGATAATTGGAATTTTGACACAAGTTCACCTCACTAGAAATCTTGTGCAGTGACCTACACTATATTTCCCCATATCTGAATGTATTTTTGGAGTACACATACTTGGAAAATGACAGAACTCTCAACCAAGGTCAGTGCTATTAAGAACGGCTACTGCCTGACATCCATTAGGATAGCTATTATTAAAAACAATAATAAATAAGAAGTATTCGCATGGATGTGTAGAAATCTGAACCCTTCTACATTGCAGTTCCTCAAAAAATTAAACAGAACTACCATACGATCTAGCTATTCTACTTCAGAGCATATATCCAAAGGAATTAAAAGCAGGGACTTGAACAGATGTTTGTAATTTCACCTTCTTAGCAGCATTATTCACAATAGCCAAAAGATGGAAACAACCTAAATGTCCATCAACAGAGGAATGGATAAACAAAATGTAGTATATACATACAATGGAATATTAATGACCCTAAAAAGGTAAAAAATTCTGACACACACTACAATACAGATGAACTTTGAAGACATTATGCTAAATGAAATAAGCCAGAACCGAAAACACAAATACTGTGATTCCAGTCATATGAGGTACTACAGTAGTCAAATTTATATAGACAGATAATAGAATGGTGATTGCCAGGGTCTGGGTGCAGTGATGAATGGAGAGGTGTTGTTTCATGGGTACAGAGTTTCAGTTTGGGAAGATGAAAAAAGTCCTGGAGATGAATGGTAATGATGGTTGCACAACAACGTGAATGTACTTAATGCCACTAAATGGTACACCTAAACATGGTTAAGATGGTCACTTTTATGTCATGCATATTTTGCCACAACTGGAAAAAAATACATAGGAAGGGCCAAGTGGAAACTCCTGGAACTGTCCCTACATGAAAACGATACCCAAAAATAGCAATAGCACATATCTGGGGAATTGGCAGAGACTAAAATAACCATGCAGATGGGAATCTCCATCACCTGCCCCATTTAAATAATCTCTTTGGCCTGTAAAAAAGGCAAATAAGTCATGGACAATGATTGTTGATTATCATAAGATAATGAGGTACTAATTCTAATCAAAGCTGCTGGATTTTATGGGCCTTTTTTTCCTGGAACAAATCAAAACATCTCTAACTCCTGATACACAGCTATTGATCTGGCGAACAGCTGTCTCCACATCAAACAGCAAAGGTAATGGAGCAGTTCACTTCTATCTGACAGAGACAGAAGTACACTCAAACTGTGTCTTACTTGAGTGCTATGCCAAGTCTCCCGATGTCTATAATATTATAGTCCATAGGGAGATTAGTCATCTGGATATCACAAAAGCATTATGATAGTCCCTTGTATTGATGAGTTTATGGTGATTGGACATGAGAAAAAGTAGGGAGTACTCAAGTTGTGTCAGTAAGATACATAGATGTCAAAGAGTGGGAAATAAACTCCATGAAAATTTAGGATGTCAAATACATCACAGCCTAAGTATGATAATGCACACAAACAGAAACCAACCTCCAGAAAGCACTGAAGGTCATGTTGATTTGTTTTAAAGATGCAGGCAGCACACAGCTAGGATTCCGAAAGATTTGTTACACACTCCCTTTCCTAAATCCCATTCCTGATAGTGACTGCTCTTTCCTTTTACCTCTTCTCTCCTGTCCTCACCCTTCCTTTATTGTTCCCTATCCTTCTTACCCCTCTGCCCTCTTTCATTCTTCCTCATAGAGAACAGCCTGGGCTATTATTTGTATTCTTTACATTCTTTATATCTCTCTCCCGTCCACCCCCCACCTCAACAAAGGCCTTGTACCAATTAAGAAAGTAAACATTTCAAGTCTTCAGAGTATTGAGAGGAGAAAGGTTATGGGGAAATAGCAAATCCTGACAATTTAAATATTCTCTATGTATCACATAAGTATATTTATTGTAAATAAATTCATACATGCAATAATAGTACAAATAGAAAATATTCACAAGCTACCAGACTGCCAAATTCTGCATGAGATACAAAATCACATACCTATACTATCTGCTTTTCAATTTATAATTAAAACCATGTTACCTCAGAATTTTAAAAATAGCATTTGGATAATTATAAAAAAATTATAACTACATTAAAATTTTAAATTTCTGCACTTTTAAAGACACCATTAGAAAATGAAAGGGCAAGCCACACAGACTGGAGAAAATATTCATGAGATATAGATATAGATATAGATATATACATAACATAGACTGGCATCCAGGATATGTAAGATGATCTTACAACTCCATAGTGAAGTAGTATTTGGGGGAAATACTACTTCAGAATTATAAGAAACAAATATTTGTGTTTAAGCCACCCAGCCTATAGTATTTTTTATTGAGATATAGTTGAAATATAACATTATGTAAGTGCAAGGTGTACACTTGTTGGTTTGGTACATTTGTATATTGCAGTATGATTACCACCAGTACCATTAGCTAACACCTCTATCATGTCACACAATTATCATTTCTTTTTTTGTGGTGAGAATAATTATGATCTAGTCTCTTAGCAACTTTGAAGTTTATAGTACAGTATTGTTGACTGTAATCACTATGTTGTGCATAAAATCTCCAGGGCTTATTTATCTATCAATACCAGTTGCAAGTTTATATCATTTGACCAACATTTTTCCAATTTCCCCACCCCCAGACCCTGGAAACCACCATTCTACTCTTTGCTTTTATGACTTTGGCTTTTTTAGATTCCATATATAAGTGATATAAGACAGAAAAAGACAGTCTATGGTATTTTTGTCATAGCAGTCCAAACAAAGGAGTATTTGGGAGATGCCATATCATGTAAGCTTTTTAGTCAATGGTGAGAAATATTGATTTTATTCAATTACAATAGGATAGTGCAATGCAGAGTTGGGTTTGGAGGCTTAAACATGGGAGAAAAATGATCTAATTTAATTTTTAAAGATTATCTATGGGGGGAGGGCTTCCCTGGTGGCACAGTGGTTGAGAGTCCACCTGCCGATGCAGGGGACACGGGTTCGTGTCCCGGTCCGGGAAGATCCCACATGCCGCGGAGCGGCTGGGCCCGCGAGCCATGGCCGCTGAGCCTGCGCGTCCGGAGCCTGTGCTCTGCAATGGGAGAGGCCACAGCAGTGAGAGGCCCGTGTAACACAAAAAAAAAAAAAAAAAAAAAAAAAAAAAAGATTATCTATGGGGAGTTTCCTATAGACAAGTAAACAAGGATTCAAGAAGAAACTTTAGAAGGCCCTTTTTAAGAGTCCAGGTAAGGGACAGCAGATTAAGGTGGTAAAAATAGAAAAACATTAACTAGCAATTAACTGAGAAATAGATTTTCAGGAACTAACCCCCACACATTTAGATAATTCATCTGAAATATGCTATTTGAAAATATAGCTTCTTAGGATGCATCGTATCTCTGAAGGAAATGCTAAAATACCAATGGATTGATAGTCCAAGCAATGAAGATTTACTGAGTGTGTGTGTGTGTGTGTGTCTGTGTGTGTGTGTTCCTCAACTGTCCTAGGTTCAAGGAAAGGCAAATAGAAATAAAACCTTCATGTTGGAATACTGTCCCACAGTGAGTAAAGGTATCATGTACTTTTAAAATTATATTTATTTAAACAAAGCCTAATATAATGGGAAAAATAAACTAGACCTGGAATCAAAAGACCTGAGTTTGAATCGCAGCTTGATTAATTACCAGAATATTAAGTTCAGGCAAGTTGTCCACATTTGATCAATTTCAGGTTCCTTATTTACAAAATGGTAGGCTGGATGGAGTGATCACTAGGCTCCCTTCTTGCATGAGATTTTGTCATTCTACAACACCATATTGGTATTCTCATTAAAGTGAATTTCAAGTGTTTCGTCAAGAAGAGGCTCGGGCTTCCCTGGTGGTGCAGTGGTTGAGAATCTGCCTACTAATGCAGGGGACACGGGTTTGAGCCCTGGTCTGGGAGGATCCCACATGCCACGGAGCAACTAGGCCCGTGAGCCACAACTACTGAGCCTGCGCATCTGGAGCCTGTGCTCCGCAACGAGAGGCCGCGATAGTGAGAGGCCCGCGCACCGCGATGAAGAGTGGCCCCCGCTTGCCACAACTAGAGAAAGCCCTTGCACAGAAACGAAGACCTAACACAGCAAAAATAAATAAATAAATTACTAAACTCCTACCCCCAACATCTTAAAAAAAAGAAAAAAAAAAAAAAGAAGAGGCTCATTTACTTCTTTTATGTCAAATTTAATAATAATGTAAGCCCTCATCCCATCAGGCAAAGAAGAAACTCTACCATTTGTCATCATTCAAGAATCCATTTCTTTCGTTAGGTCACATGAACATTCTAGAGGCTTAAAATAACCCTAGAAAGTGTGGTAGAGGCTCTGTATTTGGGCCTTAAACAAAAGATACATCTTGTTGAACTTTCATGGTGGCTTTAAATCTGCTGACTCTACTGCTTCACTGATAAACTGGAATAACAGGAAAGTTGGTGCCTGAACCCATATTACTTGCATGAAGTGCATAACCACTGTTTCTGAAATCTTTCTGTATCTCTGGAGACATGCCCTATTTTCACATTGCCATAGTGAATGTTTAAGTTTTCTGCTACATGAAGATATGTCCCTCTCTCCAGCCTCGGGGACATCTATCCCTCTTCCTTTGGAGTCTCAATGGCTCTCCTCTCTTTCCTCTCTCTCTCTCTCACCTAACATTATTCTTTCAAAGTATTTGTGCTTTTCAAAGAACAAAGGAAAATCGGTCAATTCCAGGAAACACCAGCTTTTCACCCTAACACAAATCTCCCCTGAAGTAATTAACAGCAAATGTTGACTACCATCTTGAAGTGGTGGTCATAGAGTTATTGGGGAAAACAAACACAAATTAAAGCTTCAATAAATTATACTGCCATAACTACAAATAATTAGCTCTTCAAGAAAACAGATTTATATATCGACAAAATCCTTGTTTTGGAGCCTCCTCACCAAATAGCCTTAGTCTTTAGGGGAACAATCAATGATTTGAAATCTATCCCTCACCAAGCATACTTTGAAAACTTCATTCTACTATACAGCTCATTAGATCGAACTTGCAATAAATCTTAACAGACTCAGAGAAGAAAATGTTTACTTAAAGTGGTAAATTTTTCAAAACTTCACGTGGAGCCTGACGGGTATTTCCAAAGATCTGATTCCTGCATTTCGCTTCAGATCATCCCCAATCATTAGAGAGATCTCTATCCAAAAGGTATGTGAATCTTCTATGTTCATGTTGCCATATCTGACTACATATATGTTCTTATTTAACACACACACAAACTCATGCACACACTGTCTCTCGCTCTCTCTCTCACATACACAAACACACACACACCCATCCCTTCAGTTCATATATTTGTAAACCTACATACTCTTTTTGTAACTGCAATTTATTTTTTAAATTCACATTATGTTATTACGATCCACCCATGTTAATACACACAAAAACATTTCATTCAATTTACCTATTGTATAATATTACTTTTGAGAACAAACCATAATTTATTTATTACCTTTAAGAAGGGAATTTAGGTAACATCCACCTTATTATAAACAGCACTACATTAAGATTCCAATGCACATAGCTTCTAATGTAGATAAATAAGAATTTCCTTAATGATAGAGAGGCTGACCTTTCTTTTATAAGTTTCGTGGCCACCCAGATTTATTCTTTTGTGTTTTTATTTGTCCATTTGTCTATACTGCTGTGGAAATGTTTCAATATGAATGTCATATAATCTGTTCAGCTTTTCTTCATACTTTGTGATTCTTTAAATGTTGTGTTTAAGAAACCTTTCCCTAACCTGATTTCATAAAGCTATATCCATATTTTGCTCTTAAAGTATTCATGTTTTTTCTTTCATATTTAATTTTTGATTTGAACTGGAATTTATTTTCTCATTTCTTTAAGATAGGGGTCTAATCCTTTGTCCATATGAATTCCCAATCATCTCAACACCATTTATTAAAAGGTTCATCCTTTCTCCACAAATCTGTAATGTTACCACAATAGTCTTTTTTTTTTAAATCTATCTATGTTCCTGGGCCCTATATTCTGTTCAATTTTGTTTGTCTATACCTTTGCTGTGCCAGTACCACACTGTTCTAATTAATATGACTTTAAATGTTTATATCAGGTAGCATAGGTTGCCCTTTCTTCATGTTTCTTAATGTTTTCATATCTTCTTCAGAATTTTTTGGCTACTTTCAACTCCCTACTTATACGTAATGGTCACCTTGGCTAAGACACGGTAACCAGACATTTGGTCAAACATGATTCATGATACTTGTGTGAAGAATTTTTTTAGATGAGATTAACATTTCACCCAATCAGTTGAAAGTCTTAATAGAAAAAAGACTGACGTCCCCTCAAAAAGAGGGAATTCTGCCAGCAGACTGCCTTTGGACTCACACTGCAATATCAGCTCTTCCCTGGGTCTCCAGCCTGTTGCCCTGCCCTGCAGATGTTTTGCACATACACATCTCCTATTGGCTCTGCTTCTGGTTCTCTGGAGAACTCTGCCTAATACACTTCTCTCCCATATAAACTTTAGATTTAGCTTGTCATGGCTTATGAAAATATCTATTGCAATTTTCATTGTGATAGCAATGCATACACAAGTTAGTGGCATGGTCAATTATAAGATATTGATTCATGTTTTCAACGAATATTACAAAGTGTTCCATTTAATTTTTTACGTCCTTTAAGAAAGCATCATTTTCTCCATGAATATTTGACTCACGTTATTATATTTATTCTCAAATACCTGATATTTATTATTTTATTGTGAATGATATTTTTACTTAATAGTAAAAGTATTAATGGAATAGTATTTACTAATAGTAGTACATTTTCTTACTGGTTGTTGCTAATATTTTAAATTCTTATTGGTTTTTGTACGTCAGTCTTGTATCCAGCAAGTTCAGAGATTACAGATTTTCTTGTATTTTGTATGCAGACATTTTCCACCTCTTTTTTTGTTTTCAAATACATTTTCCACTGGCTTTTGCTTCTGTACATATAAATTAATCTTGTGTTAATATTTTATTTGGAATAGTTTTATTGATCTCTATAAATGGATGTGTTGTATATTTTATTTATTTATTTATTTTGGTTTGGCTATTGTACATTGAAAAAGTGAGTATACCCTCTTGTTTCACTCTCTGAAAAATTTTATATAAGATAAAAGTTAATTTGATCCCTGAAGGATTTGCAAAGCACTTTTAAAATGTCTGGTCCATAGGGGCTTCCCTGGTGGCGCAGTGGTTGAGAGTCCGCCTGCCGATGCAGGGGACGTGGGTTCGTGCCCCGGTCCGGGAGGATCCCACATGCCGTGGAGCGGCTGGGCCCGTGAGCCATGGCCGCTGGGCCTGCGCGTCCGGAGCCTGTGCTCTGCAACGGGAGAGGCCACAACAGTGAGAGGCCCGCGTACCACAAAAAAATAAATAAATAAAAAAATAAATAAAAAAATAAAATGTCTGGTCCTGGTGTTTTTGTTTGCTGATTTCTAGACATTTGACCAGACTATCCTATTCATGTAAAAGTTGTTAGTATACTATGTTTCTCTATTTCCTCTTAAGACAATTTTGCTAATTTTATTTTTTAATTCAAGTTTTTATAAATTTTCATATTAATGGCATAATACTCTTTACTTTATTCCTATAATTAGTAAAACTCCAAATATATGTAAGTAAAACTCCTATTCTTTCATAGTTTTGTTTCTGCCTTCCTCTTCTATGAACATATAAAAATACCATTCTTTATATTTTCAAAGAAACAAAATTGAAGTTTACTGATCCTCTCTATTGTCTATTTAGGTCCCATTTTTTACTGACATATAATTCACATACCATAGCATTCACCTATTTATATATTTCAGTGATTTTGAGTATATTCACATATAAGTGCAACCATCATTACAGTCAATTTCGAACATTTTTATCACTTCAAAAAACAAATCTAATATTCTTTAGGCATCACCTCCCTATATTCCCACCCTACTTCCCACAAGCTCTAAGCAACCACTAATCTATCTTCTGTCCCTGTAGATTTCACTATTCTGGACATTTCATAGAAAGAGAATCATACAATATAAGGTCTTTTGTGACTGACTTTTTTACTTAGCATAATATTTTGAAGGTTCATCTAGGTGATAGCATGCATCGGTATTTCATTCCTTTTTATAGCGAAGTAATATTTCATTGTATGGACATACCAATTCTGTTCATCCATTTATCAGTTGATGGACATTTTGGCTGTTTCCACTTGTTTGCTACTATGAAAAATGTTGCTATAAACATTCTTGTTTAATTGGTGTGACATATGTTTTCATTTCTCTTGGGTATACATCTAGGAGTAGAATTGCTGGGTCATATGGTAATTTCATGTTTAATTGTTGGAGGAACTGCTTAGATGGTTTTCAATTGAGTGACGCCATTTTACTGTCCTACCACTATTGTTTTAAATAGTGTGAAGTGTGAGTCCTCCTACAAGTTGGAGATTATTGATACCCTCTATAGTTTGTTTTCTGTTTGTCCTACTTGTTTTATTAATTATCTCTTCTTCTATGGCACAATCTATTTAATTCTTATGTTGCAAACTTAGCTAATTAATTTCTAATAAGTTTCCTATCAAATGTGTGTGTGTGTGTGTGTGTGTGAGACACAGATTACAAGTATTGATTTACAGGTTCCCAGCAAGGGTTTTTCTTTTCAGCTCTAAATATTTAGTAAATTCTGACAGAAATTGTCATTAAATAATAAAATAGAGCTTACAGTTTCAAACTTAATAGAGTCAAAGTAGACTGCTATAAATATTTCACGATTCCAGAAGAAAAATATGAAAGAATTTAGACAAGTAGGAAAAAAAGGAAGATTTAAACCAAATTAGTAACTACATTTAATGCAAATGGATTGGCTGCTCCAAATGAAAAGAAAATACGTGTCAGATTGTATAAAATTACATGTAACTATGTGCTATCTTCAAGAGACATACCCAAAGAAAGTGGAAGAAGTAAATAATAAATGCAAGAGCAGAAATTAATGACATAGAAAATAAACAATACAAATTCAAAAGCTAACATTTGGCTCTTTGAAAATACTAATAAAAATGGCTATCTACTTGAGAGTCTTCTCAAGACCAAAAAAGAAAAAAAAAGATAGAAAGGACAAGAAGCCAATATCAGAAAGGTAAAAGGGTCATATATCACATACATGTTACAGACTTTACAAAGGAAAAAATGAACAAAGTGTTTTCAAATAAATTTTAAATTTTATAAAAATCACAGTCCCCTAGAAAAATATAATATCAAAATAGATTCAAACAGAAATAGAAATTTATACATACATTTATACATTACAGACACTGAATCAGCACTCACTACTCTCACCATGAAGAAAGCTGAAATCCAAGATTTTTCACTAGTGTGTTCTAAAGAAAGGAAGAATTCCAGTAGTACACAAACTCTTTGAGAATAGAAAGAGGGAACACTATTCAACTACTTTTTAATATTTTCTTCATTTCAAGACAGGAAAGGACAGTATAAGAAAGGATAATTAGAGGTGACCTTACCCAGGAAAACAGATGATAAATATAATATAAGCAAACTGAGTCCAACATAAAAAGCTAATTTCATGACAGATAACCAAAATTATTTTACATAACAAAATTAATAAAATTAAAGATACAAAAAATTAAATCCAAAGTTTCTTATAATTTCAGCAGTCATGTATGATTTTACAAAAACCTGCAGCTAATCTTATCAAACTAGAAACAGAAACTTTCTTAAATGAAAATTAGCTATCTACCATAGAGTAACATTATAGATACAGGTGAGATGATTAAAGATTTAAAGATCAGGAAGAAGACAAGGATGCCCCCTGTCACCACTCTATTCACTATTGTACTTGAGAGTTTAGCCAGTGGAGAAAGTCAAGAAAAAGAACTAAAATGTCTAAGGATTAGAAAAGAAAACACACAACTTGTTCTATTTATATATGATATTGTTGTGTACAGAGAAAATACAAAATAATGTACAGGAAATTGCTAGGATTTGTAAGAGAGCTTCTTAAGATTTCTAGATAAAAATCAATAAAAATAAATTGTGTTTTTATATAATAGCATCAAACAGAAAGTGATAGTAAAAAGAAAGAAATCCTTTTAGATAGCACCAAAAAGCTGAAGTAGCAATAAATCCAATAAGATATACAAAGCCTTTACAGACAACATTATAATAGTTTTTCAAAGACCTTGAAGAAATCAGAAATGAATAGAGATATATTTTGTGTTTATAAGTTGGATATCTTAATAGTGAAAAGATGTTAAGTCTCTAAAAATTAAGTTATAGGGTAAGAAAAATCTAAGTGAAAATGCCAAAGATTTTGTTTTGGACCTGAAAAACTTCTTTAAAAATTTATACGGATTACAAAAGCCCACCACACACTTGAAGAATAATATAAATGTGGGAAAACTTGTTCTACTGAATATTTAGTGTTCTTATAAAGCTCTAGTAACAAAGAGGGTGCAGTTTTGATATAGAGACAAACAAATGAACCAAAAGAAGACTTAATAGAGACACAGAAAAACAAACCAAAACATATGTTGTTAAAACAAAATCATATGTATATATATGTACACACACACACACACATACATATGGCACCTCTGTATAACAGAGGTATCACAGCACCTCAACAAAGACATAACAAACTTTTCGATTAAAAAATGCTGAGCACTAGGGTATCCATAAAGAAAAAATAATTAAAATTGTATCATATTGTAAACAAAATTATTTCCAGATGGATTAATGACCTACATGTGAAATGGTACCAAATATATTTTAAAAGACAATATAGGAGGCTATCTTTAAGCCACAAAGTAGAAAGATGGAAAAAAGTATAAGCTTTAAAGGAAAAGATTGATGTATTTACCCACATTAAATTAAGAAATATTTTCCAACAAAAGAAAACACAAAGATAGTTAAAAGAGAGGTCATGCCACAGACCTGAAAAGATCATTGCAACATATAAAACCAATAGAGAGACTACTATTCAAAATATGAAAAGAACTTAAAAAGAATAAAGCTGGAGGTATCTCACGCCCTGACTTCAGACTCTAGTACAGACCTACAGTAAACAAAACAGTATGGTACTGACACCAAAACAGACATATGGAACAGAATAGAGAGACCAGAAATAAACCTATATACACTTATGGTCAATTAATCTAAGACAAAGGAGGCAAGAATGTTCAATAGGAAAAAGGTCTCTTCAATAAGTGGTGCTGGGAAAACTGGACAGCTACTTGTGAAACAATTAAATTAGAACACTTTCTCACATCATATACAAAAATAAATTCAAAATGGATTAAAGACCTAAATACAAAATCAGAAACCATAAAACTCCTTGAAGAAAACATAGGCAAAACACTCTGACATAAATAATAGCAATATTATTTTGGATCTGTCTCCTAAGACAAAGGAAACCAAAGAAAAAGTAAACAAATGGGACCTAAATAAACTTTAAAGCTTTTGCACTGAAAAGGAAACCACTGACAAAATGAAAAGACAACCTACTAAATGGCAGAAAATATTTACAAATGATATGACCTATAAGAGGTTAATATCTAAAATACATGAACATCGCATAAAACTCAATATTAAAAAAACAATTAAAAATGGGCAGAAGACCTGAATAGACATGTTTCCAAAGAATACATACAGGTGGCCAATAGGCACATGAAAAGATGCACATCACTAATCAACAAAGAAATACAAATCAAAACCACAATGAGGTATCACTTCATACCTGTCAGAATGGCTATCATCAAAAAGACTACAAATAACAAATGTTGGCAAGGATGTGGAGAAAAGGGAACCCTAGTACACTGTTGGTAGGAATATGAATTGGTGCAGCCACTATGGAAAACAGTATGAAGGTTTCTCAAAAACTAAAATCAGAACTACCACAAGATCCAGCAATTCCACTCCTGGGTATATATCCAAAGAAAACGAAAATACTAATCCCAAAAGATGAATGCACCCAATGTTCACAGCAGCATTATGTACATTATTTACAATAGCCAAGATATGGAAGAAACCTAAGTGCCTGCTAACAGCCAAATGAATAAATAACATGTGGTATGATACACACACACGCACACAGAGACATATTACTCAGCCATGAAAAAGAAAGAAATCCTGCCATTTGCAACAACATGGATGGACATGGAGGGTATTATGATTAGTGAAATAAGTCATACAGAGAAAGACAAATACTGTATGTTATCATTTATATGTGGAATCTAAAAAATAAAATGAATGACTATAACAAAACTGAAATAGACTCACAGTTATAGAGAACAGACTAGTGGTTACCAGTGGGGAAAGAGAAGGAGGAAGGGGCAAGATAGGGGTAGGGGATAAAGAGGTATAAAATGTGTAAAATAAATCAGCTACAAAGATATATTTACAGTTCAGGAAATATGGCCAATATTTTATAATAACTTTAAATGGAGTATAATCTATAAAAATATTGAATCACTATGTTCTACATCTGAAAGTAATATAATATTGTAAATCAACTATACTTCAACTAAAAAATGAAATAAACTCTTAAAAGCAAGAATAAAAAGGCAAATAACCCAATAGAAAAGTAGGCCAAAAATTCAATAGACCCTTCAAAAAACAGCAAATCCCAAAAGCCAATAACTATATTTAAAACTGTAAAATATTTATATTTTCAATAGTAATCATGAAAACTAAAATTCACACCATAATGAGGTACCACTACACACAGATTAGATAGGAAATATTAAAATAAATGATAACAACTAATGTCAAGGAATTTAAATATGAGTCACCACCACTGTTGGAAGTGTAAGTTGATTGGACCACTTGTCATTATCTTGTGGTTTAAGGACATATTTTCTCTGTGACTCAGCATCTCATTCCTGAAACTTCCCTGTAACCCAGTAGTTCACTCCCTAGAGAAACGTGTTCTCCTGTCTACTAGGATACATATATAAACATGTATCTTGTTCAGCATTGCTCATGACAGCCATAAATAGAAAACAACACAAATATCTATCAACAGTATTACAGGAATGTGCACATAAGTAATAAATCTACAAAGAAAAACAATGAATGGGTTAACATAAAAGTTAGGTAAGTGGTTATTGTTTGTGCTATGGGAGGGTTTTGTGATGATGCAAGGCATGGAGGGGATTCTTGGTTGTTGCCAATGTTCCATTTCTTGACCCGTGTGATTGTAACAATTGTTACTGCTTCATAATTTTCATTAAATGTACATAGAGTCTATAGATTTTCCATCTAAACTCACAAAGAGAAACAGCTATTGTGCTTACTACCTAGGGAGTTAAGTACACAGGAATGATGCTACAGATGAATACTTATGTCTCCACAGCGATGCTTGCTGGCCACAAAAGCTAAAGCACCAGGATAACTGCCTTTCCTTATTTTCAAATTCCAAGTCTCACATAAATGCACTGAGTTTGTGGAATTTCTTTTACATAAAGATCCCAAACTGAAAGAGGGTTTGGGGTTTTTTTTTCTTAACTTCTAACCTCTGCCTTAGGAAGGTATACTAGAAAATGCAGTAGCCCCCTTATCCTCAGGGTATACATTCCAAGACCCCAGTGGTTGCATGAAACAGCAGATAGCACCGAATCCTATATATACTGTGTTTTTTTCCTATACTTACATACCTATGATAAAATTTATAAGATAGGCACAGTAAGAGGTTAACAATAACTAATAATAAAATGTAAAAATTATAGCAATATACTATAATAAAAGTTATCTGAATGTGGTCCCTTCCTCTCTCAAAATATCTTATTGTACAAATTTCATGCCTTTTCCATCTTAACTAAGCACTTATCATGCACTGTGGCCATAACTTTTGCAATTTGAGGTGTGACCGCAAAACTAGCATGAATTTATTTTTCCTTCTTCACAATTTCACATACAGAAGATTCATTCTTACCATAGATCTTAGCAACCTCAGCAAATGATTTTTTCTTTCCTTATTAAACCAAGAACTTTCACCTTTTCACCTAAAGACACTACTTTACAGCTTCTCTTTGGCATATCCAAATTGCCAGCATCACTCCTCTTTTGCTTTGGGGCCATTATTAAGTAAAATAAGGGTGACTTGGACACAAGCACTGTGATACTGAGAGTCAGTTCTATAAC
Source organism: Mesoplodon bidens (assembly GCF_964165515.1). Taxonomy (NCBI): domain Eukaryota; kingdom Metazoa; phylum Chordata; class Mammalia; order Artiodactyla; family Ziphiidae; genus Mesoplodon; species Mesoplodon bidens. The sequence goes on along the minus strand of NW_027671944.1, from coordinate 90,708 downwards.
CAAGATGGCTACTAAGTGACTAAGGGGTGAGATACGCCAGACAAAGGGATGGTCCATATCCCGGTGGGTGGATGGATGATACAAGATTTCATCACGCTACTCAGAAATTTATGAATTGTTTATTTCTGGAAGTTTCTACTTAATATTTTTGGACTTCGGTTGACCGTGGGTAACTGAAACAGTAGAAAATGAAACCTCGAATAAAGGGAAATGACTATAGATCAAATAGATGCTGAATGCCAATCCACTTATTTCACTCTGGGAGTAATCTTGGATGAATCAATTATAATACCATCTGAACTCTCCAAATATCTTTAGTTCTTTCAGATTGGTAAGAAGTGGTCTTGTTAATGACACAGTAATTCTTTTTCCCCTTGTCAATGAACAACATGGTGCACATATTCACTGAAGTGTGTCAAAACTCACACCTGTTAAATGACATTTTCAAATTAACTTCCTTAAGGTGATCCTGCCCTTAGAGAAGTAACTTTTCTTGCTTTTTCAGAGTCCTTAACTCCAAGAATCAAGTTTATTATTTAACTATACCTACACTTCCAAATACTCTCACCAATAGCCACTGTCCCCAAAGAGTTTAGACTCTCGTGTTACCCTGAAGCATTTTTTCAAAGGAAAAAAATCTCCCTAGAAAAAAGTATTTATATTCTCTTTAGGTTTAGTCTTCCTATGGGTATCAAATAATATTCACTCCTTCCTTAAATCTAACACAGACAAAAAAATTCCTGAATCTATACCATGCCAACTTCTGAATTCTGAATTTGGGATACAGTAAATTAATGATTAATAGTTTCTTCTTCAACTTCCTTTAGTACAAACACACACACATCCTAATTTTCTTAGTCTTTTAAAATACCATCACAATTGAATAAGATTACTAACTTCGATACTACGATATCATAATATAGGATTTCCTACTATGGTACCATAAAACATTGATCTCTGATGGCTCAATCACACTGAAAAGCTCTACAAACTCTAGGGTTCTACAGCTGTAGTTCTCCTTTTGCACTGCTTATTGAGAGGAAAAATTTGTATTCATACCTTATAACTTCTCTTTAAACTTGCCTTCCATTCTTAGGTTACTTAAGATTTTGTATATTCAAATCTGTCCATAAATTGGAGTCAAATATTACTCTGATATTTGATTAGGTGCTAAAATCAGTGGAAAATATTGTTTAAGGGAGTAAAGTCAAAATTACCCTTGAAAATCTCTTAAATCAACCATAACATACACTGTCCACTAAATAATTTTTATCAGTTTCTCTAAAGCTTAATCAATTTCCCTTACCCATCCTCTCAATTAATTATTCAATGAATTATTTGAGAATGGCAGAGAATCATGAATTCCTAAATAATGCATTCTTCTTCTCACGTACCTACTGGCTGTCTTTTCACTAGTTTCAAGCCCTCTTTCAAATGTAGCTGGAGCCAAATACTCTATCAACTGCATTGCCCCCATCAATATTGCCATATCATTCAGGGACTTTTCCTCCGCCTTCATAAACAATCTAATTTCCCTTCTATCAGCCATTTTGGATGATGCAGACACACATATGACCTTCCCCAGACTTCTTCCCTCTCTTCATAGCCTGATAACAGCTTGTGAAATTTTCCTATGGGAAACTAATAAACTCACAAGAAAGCATTAACCTAGGCATTCATGTTAAACCATGCATTCTCTCCGCCAGTGCTTCCAGGCCAAGATTACTACTTTTCTCAAGTTACTCCCCTGCTGAAAGAGTATTCATTACATCAATTTACAAAAGCTGTGAGCACTCCCCTTCCTCAGCAACAATCTGGTAGTTTAGATAAACGGTGGAGTATTTCTTGGCTCATTTCTATGGTAGTCTTAGATGGAGGCACAGCCATATGTTATGTCACAGTACAGTAATCTCAGACAAGACCACAAGTATATAAATCCTTATTTATGTAGACTTGAATATCTGGAAGAGCATGAAAGTGGGTCTGTTACTAGAAGAAAAGCCTACTTTACAATACAAAACACATAGAGAACAGTGGAGAGCACGGATAGTGTTTTCCTCTTTTCCATTTAAAGTCTATACCGGTTTCAGCTTAAAGCTGCATCTCTGTAGGTTCTCCCTAACTTTTCTCCTCTTCACCATGACCTTGGTTTTTTCAGCTTTCTTCTTACTCTGCAAGGCTTGATTAGCAGTCAATAGGCTCCTTTCATCTTCTCAGCAAGATACGCTGTGGGAGAGGTCAGGTACCTTGAAGGTCCTACGGAAATATGTTTTAATCTTTCAGTTAAACATCTACAATCAAAATTTCCCTTGCAAATGCTGATAGCCTTTATTTGGTGTTATGATAATAGAAACTTTCTTTTCTCATCTAAGCTAAGGTTCTCTTCTAGGAGGGGGAAATGACCAAAAAAAGGGAGGGGGGACTTGGAGAAAACAAATCTTGTCTTACTGCATAACACTGAAGACAGAGAACAGAATTATATGGCACTTTTTCTTGAGGAGATGATGACATTGCACTGTGGTATTCTTTTTTCTTCTTTAATTAATTAATTTTTATTTATTTTTGGCTGCGTTGGGTCTTCATTGCTGCGCGTGGGCTTTCTCTAGTGGCGGCGAGTGGGGGTTACTCTTCATTGCGGTGTCTTCGCTTGTTGTGGAGCACGGGCTCTAGACACGTGGGCTTCAGTAGTTGTGCCTTGCAGGCTCAGTAGTTATGGCACACTGGCTTAGTTGCTCTGGGCATGTGGGATCTTCCTGGACCAGGGCTCGCACCCATGTCCCCTGCCTTGGCAGGCGGATTCTTAACCACTGCGCCACCACGCAAGTTCTGCACTGTGGTATTCTAATGAGAGAAGTGGAATTTTTTTTAATTGTTTTGCATAGAGGGCATTTACCACCATAGTGGTGATATCTGACTTCTCTTGTGTCTTAACTTCTGAGACCTAAAGCCATTCAGCAGTGTTTTCTTGGTAGCTCTTGAAATACCAGACTGTAGTAGAAGAAATTACAGACCTTTGTCCAATGTCTAAAGCCAGTTTATTAACCAGAAGCACAATTTAAGGACTCTGTACTTCAAATAAATCAAATCCTTATAGTCTCTAATTTATACATAATCTTTCAGTTCCATTATTTTTCATTTCCAAAGATAATTTTTTTTAAATCCACTAGGCTATATTTTCTACCTAAACTATATGTTCCATTAAAATAAAAGTATGGGGGTTGCTAAATGGGCCAAGATCCTCTCATGTTCTATCATGTATGTCATTAAAAATAATTTAGAAAGCAATGCCATGTTTATTATCAGATTATGTGTCTGTTATAAAAGATACATTGGAAAACCAGGTTAATCATATGTGGTTTGATTGAGAAATTCAATCTTGATGAAGTAAAGAAATTTAAATGTTTAATTTTTTTTCAGTAACTGCTACAAGGGAAATTTAATGCTTTTGCAGTCTAGACCAAAAACTACATCTAATTTTAAAGAATTCATTTAAGTCAATATATGGACATTTCATGTACTACTATTATTATGTTATTATTTTTATTGGGGGGATATTTGTTCAAAGCAACAACTCCAAATAGCCAAAAAGCTTCCCACATGCTCTTCTCTAAATTCCTGTTTTGTTTAATTATAACCCTGAGTTTAGAATTAAAAAGAAAAAGGGGAAAAGAGGGAGACCCTCCTCTGACTACAAGCACAATTAGCTGCCCATTAGCAGTTATGATCCTGGTCTTCTGCCTCTGGTATCAGTGGCCTCTAATAACATGGGATGGGTTCACTCTGTGGCTTCAGCATGGGAAGAGTTTATGGTTCATCCTCATTCTTGCCTCTTTTACAACAGAAGACACCCCAAAGTGGAAGCCGTGTCTTACTTTTGTCACTTCCAGCATTAACCCCCTCCAACTTATTCTCTGGGCTACTGTTCGACCACACTGAGTTCTCTTTTAAGCTCTCTGAGAGTGACAGTGAACTAACTGCAGGACTGGTATTTTTATCATCTCTTACCCAGAAACACTGTTTCTTCTACCAGGTCTAACTGGTAGAACAAATGAAACAAATTTTCAAACAACAAAGTTTCAAACACACAAAACCTATCAAATGATTTGTTTGCTTTGTTTTGATCTCAATAACTGTAGCTTTCATCTCTAGAAGTTAAATTGGGTTATTTTTTATATCTTCTATATTTCGACATAACTTTTTTTAACATGGGTGGTACAATTATAAAAGCTATTTTGACTTCCTTATCTTCTCATTCTAACATCTGTGCCAGTTTTGGGTCACTCTCAAGTGATTATTCTTATTATAGTTCATCTTTCCCTGACCCTTTGTATGCCTGGTAATCTTTGGTTGGATGCCATAACTTATTAATTTTGCCTTGTAGTAGTGATGAATATTTTTGTATTTCTATAAATATTATTGAGTTTTGCTCTGGAACATAGTCAAGTTACTTGGAAAGGTTTTCACCTTTTTGTGTCTTGCCTTGAAGATTTGTTCTGCTCTCAAAAACTTCATTAGTTAAATGTTTTATATCTATTGTTTAGATGATGAAAATGAAATTCCTAGAGAAAATGTAAAAGCCATGTACCTGGCTGTGGTAGGATCTCAAAAATTATCATTGAATAATTGGAATTCATACCCCTCTGATTCTAAAAACACCATGGTGTCACTCTTCACAACGTTCCTCTGTTTTTAATTAACTCACTTACTAGCTAGATGAAAAGTCCCTCAAAAGTTTCTTAAATATAAAATTTAAATACTGTGCTAAAAATATATATAATAATTTTCTTACCACTGGCTCTAACAATTTACTCATCTAATTCAGGCTTTTCACTTAACAGTAATTACATATGGTTATAATATGTGAGAATGTGCAACGAGAACTTACGTTGGAAAAATATCTGTTCTTACATTTCATATTATAAAAATGTTTTCACTGTACAGGAAAAGCCAGACATATTCTAAAATATTTATTTGCAGTAATGTCTTGGATATATATTTTCCTTTAATAATTAGTAAAGCTAAGAACTGACAATAACATTGATTGAGAAGGAGTATAATTTTGAGGTTCCTGCCTCAGAGACGATGTTAATCTTCATGTTCACACTTCATGTAGTTTAGTTCAGAAAAAAGTTTTCATTTTCCTCTTTGTAACTAAAAGAATCCCCATTCTGCATTCAGAACAGTAACAGTAAAAAACAAAGGCCTACTTTATATAAAGTCAGAATTTATAAACACACACACCCATATATACATATATGTGTATGTGTGTGTGTGTGTCTGTGTATATATATGTGTGTGTGTGTGTGTGTGTATATATATATATATATATATATATATATATATATATAACTTCCTTATTCTTGTTTCCAAAATATTATTGTAAAGAAAATTATGACTTATGTGGTATTTATTCATGAATAAACTCTAATGGAGAGTTCTACTCTTCGTTTTTGTCCAGTGTATGAACCCATATATAAGTTATGGAAATCCCCATCTTACGAGGAAGAATCTGTCTCTCGTTATTGAGATTGAAAATGCCAGCTACTTAATCTCTGAGTAACCTTTAGGGCCATAGGCTAGCATATGACCTTAGCTCTGACAATCAGTTATATCCATTCTGGAGACTGGACTAGAAGCTACTGACAAGAAGAAAAGACTGCTTAGAATATATTCTGGAAGTGGAAAGCACACACAGTTTTCAGTATCCAGAACAAATGTATCAGTGATTCATATTACTGTATTTAGCATCCCCTATCATTGATATTTGTAGTTCTAGCTGAAGTGTCTCTGCCCAGTGACTCTTGCACTAGGTTGTTCCCTGGACCAATTCTACAGCATGATTCCTAGGCATAAGTTTAAACTTCCAAACACCAATGCTGGTTCTTGAATCTTTTATTTAGAGATTCCATAAACTGTCCAATATCTTTTTAGTAGTTTATTTTCTACTTAATTAACCCAGAGTAAGTCATCTATTGCTCTAACATAAAAATTGATACCAGGAGAGATCAGAGACAACAGATCATTGAGGATATAGGGGAAACTGCCATCAGTTATCTAGCCTGCTTGGCACTGAAGACAGTAAATCCCTAGTTGGCAATAAGAAACAAATTGAGAAAAATTAACCTTAGAGTCTCCTGGAACTTAAAGCCTACTAGTGACCTGACTAGGGAAAATCAAGTAGTAACTCACATGTAAAAGGATGAAGGTCCTGGGACTTCCCTGGTGGTGCAGTCGTTAGGAATCCACCTGACAGTGCAAGGGACACGGGTTTGAGCCCTGGTCCGGGAAGCAACTAAGCCCACGAGCCACAACTACTGAGCCTGTGTGCCACAACTACTGAAGCCTATGAGCCTAGAGCCTGTGCTCTGCAACAAGAGAAGCCACCGCAATGAGAAGCCCGCACACTGCAATGAAGAGTAGCCCTCACTCGCCACAACTAGAGAAAGCCCGTGCACAGCAATGAAGACACCATGGAGCCAAAAATAAATAAATAAATTTATCTTTTAAAAAAGTATGGAGGCCCTGAATATTCCAAATCTGTAGGGTGTCATGGTTACTTCTAAGGGCATTGGGAGAGCATCCTTTCCCAATTCTATTCTTAGCTCCTTTGTCAAAGATCAGTTGGCTGTATATGCATATGTTTATTTCTAGTCTCTCTATTCTGTTCCATTCGTCTGTCTTTTTGCCAGTACCATGCTGTTTTGAGTACTGTAGGTTTGTAATATATTTTTTGAAATCAGAAACTCTTATGCCTCCAACTTTGTTCTTTCTCAGAACTGACAAATGGTGTTGGTGAAATTGGATATCCACATGCAAAAGAATGAAACTGGACTCTTGTATCATACACAAAAATCAACTCTAAATGGATTAAAGACTTAAACATAAGATCTGAAACTGTAAAACTCCTAGAAGAAAACATAGGGGAAAAGATCCTTGACACTAATTTTGGCAATGATGTCCTAACTATATGACACCAAAAGCACAGGCAACAAAGCAAAAATGGGCAAGTAGAACTACATCAAACTAAAAATCTTCTGAACAGCAAAGGAAACAATCAACAAAATGAAAAGGCAGCCTATGGAAGAGAAGAAAATACTTGCAAACCCTGTATCAGATAAGGGCTTAATATTCAAAATTTATAAGAAACTCCTATGACTTAATAGCAAAAAACCCCCCAAATAACCCAATTTAAAAATGGGCAATGATGGGCTTGAACAGACATTTTTCCAAAGAAGATATATAAATGGTCAACAGATATATGAAAAGGTGCTCAACATCACTAACCATCAGGAAAATGTAAATCAAAACCACAATGAGGGAATTCCCTGGTGGTCCAGTGGTTAAGACTCTGTGCTTTCACTGCTGAGGGTGCAGGTTCAATCCCTGGTCAGGGAACTAAGATCCCACATGCCGCACAGCACAGACCAAAACAACCCCCAAAAAACAACAAAAGAAAACACACAATGAGGTATCATCCTGAACCTGTTAGGATGGCTATTATAAAAATAAATAAAGTATTGGTAAGGATGTGGAGAAATTGGAACTACTGGGTACTGTTGGTAAGAATGTAAAATGGTACAGTTGCTATGAAATAGTATGGAGGGTCTTAAAAACCTTAAAAATAGAATTATCACGTGACCCAGCAATGCCACTTCTCTGTAGATAGCCTAAAGATTTGAAATCAAGATCTAAAAGATATTTCTGCACTACCATGCTCACTGTAGCATTATTCATGATAGCCAAGATATGGACAAAACGTAAATATCCATTGATGGATGAATACATTTTTAAAATGTGATATATACATACAATAGAATATTGCCCAGCCTTAAAAAAGAAGGAAAATCTGCCATGTGCAGTAACATAGATATATCTGAAGATGTTATGCTAAGTGAAATATGCCAGTCACAGAAGAACAAATACTGCATGATTCCACTTACATGAGATATCTAAAATAGTCAAACTCGCAGAAACAAAGAATAGAATGATAGTTGCCAGGGGCTGTATTATACACTTAAAAATGTGAGAGTAGATCACATATTGTTTTCTTACCACAATAAAATTTCTTTTCATACATTAATAAAATAAATTAAAAATAAAGACAACAGGATAAACCAATGTAATAAGAATGTAATATTCCAGTCTTAAATTCCCAGCTCAAGATAATGCCAAATATCATTAACTTTCTGTGAATGTGATAAAAGTCTTACTTCTTGCATCCACAGGTTGAGATAGAATAACACTAAACATTTAATTCTGATGACTGCTTTATTATGAGAGTTTAATTGGCATCTTAGAATGGGGCACTGACTGAAAAAGAACTGGACTTCTTTGTAGTGGGATGAGGATATAATGGTAGATTCCAATAAAGAAAGGACTCTCCAACCCTCACTTGCCATCTTTCTAAAGAGAAGTCAATTTTACGATATATAGTAACATTTTTTTCGCCATGATTGGAGACATGTAATGACTTAGCCAAGACGAGTTACCTAGAAAATGGAAGTCAATTTTTCCCATCCCAACCTCTTTACCCTTCCCTGTATTGATTCTTGGTACCTTCGATACCACTATTCTCCACTAGTCAGGGTGGAGACATGAAGATGAAATGATAAATGGCAGTTTGACTTAAGTCTGCCTCCCAGTAGGACTACTAGGATGCCCCAAAATTCCATAAATATTTCACTAGTTTCTTAGTATATCATTAAAGTAGTGCACTCAGCCACAAGCAGAATCACCATCTTGGCTGCATGTCTCAGGGAATAATATTTTTATTAGGAAGAGCTCAATAAAAGCCCCAAGAGCTTCCTCTATTTATTATAATAATATGTCAAAAGCATGATTAAATCCCTAAGAGAATCACAGTGATTAGTTTCACTACTGAAGATTTTACAAATTCAGGGTTGGTGATTTCTATCATATTCCCTTTTAAAATTTCAATTTGTCTAGTGTAGAAGTCAGAGTATTCAGGAGTAAAACAGAAGATTGTTATAAATTTGATCAGCTAGAGACAGCAAATTGAGGCCGTTGTTCTATATGTGGTCTCTTCACTAGAACAAATCAGTAAGGTTCTAAGGGACCTGCTTTGCGTTCTAAGTAATCAATAGTTATTGATTAGGCACATGCTTTTATTCCTTTACTCTAAAAAGCTGAGAACATCAGAACAATTTGCTTGCAAATCACAAGGCAGCAGTATTAATTTCACTGTATTGTCTCAACTTTTTCATTCTACATCACAGCTTAGTTCATAGAGACCTTGACCTTCTGACATCACACTTATCCTCTATTTTAATGACATCATGCTCAGAGAACCTACAGATCAGTAAATAGACTATCCAAAGTGTCTTGGCAAGACCCATGTCTGCCTGAAAGTCATAGATAAATTGCATGAACCTTGTCCATTCCCTATGATTTAGGAATCTCCCCCTTTATGAGGCAAATCCACCTTTCACCATAGAAGCTAAACATCTCAAGTACTTGTTTTCTCAGCCTCCTTTGAAACTAGGGCATTAGCACAAAAACGGAATTCTATCAGTTGGATGCATATGCCCCAGATTTGCAATTAAAAGCTGCCAGTGAGTGAGTGGAAAACAGTAATTGTAGAGTCTATACTGGTCACACAAAAGAACCCTAGTGGAAGCAATACCCTCTTTCCAGCAGCATCTAAATTCTGTGTTTGTGAGCTCAGCATTACAATCTGCAGAGTAATCAAGTAATCCAGCAGTAGCGGCAATCTCGCCTTCACCACATCAGACCATGAAATAAGTTTAGACATTTCTCCTGGCTGATCGTTTAGACCCACGGTTCTCTGACTCTCCAAACCATTCTGTGAGCTACTCTGTATCACTGTAATAAATTCATTTTCTTAAAGTTATCTAAGTCATATCATGTTGCTTAAAACCAAGAGTTCTGCCGATACACCCAATTAGCATTTAGTAAGCATCTTCAACTGGCCTTATCAGACCCTAAAGGAAACTAGATAGATAGGATACAAACTCTGTTAGTGCATATGCTTGTGGGGGAAACTGTGATGGTGTTAGAGTACACACATATGTAATAAACCATGGGAGTATAGCTAAAATTTTGCTTTTCTTATGCTAATTGTGATTTCTTCTTTGTGGATTATTAAAGTAAAATGCTTAATTCCTGAACATTTGGATCTATTTTAAAATAATTTTTGTTACTGATTTCTAACTCAACATCTCAATGGTCAGAAAGCATATTTTATTGTATTTCAGTCTTTGAAATATGTTGAGACTTGCTTTATGTACAACCATATAAGTAATTTTGTAATATAGTCTATATATACTTGTGAAAAGTGTGATTTCCATCATTGTTGCATAGAGCGTTTTATATATTTCAAATTGATCAAGTTTGATATTTGTGTTAAAAATCTTCCATGGACTTTTGGCTGGTTGTTCTACCTACTACTGAGGGAGTTGTGTTAAAATCTCCCACGATGATTGTGGATTTACATATTTATTCTTCTTTTCCTGTCAAGTTTTGCTGTATGAATTTTTAAAAACATTACCGTTTGTATGAAATCTTAGATTTATTACATTGTTTTAGAGAATTGATCTTTTAATCCTTATGGTATTTGAAACAAATTCTACAGGTAAGCCATTTGAATAAGATAATTTAACAAGGTTGCTGAATCCAAGGTCAATAGTTTTAAAAATCAATTGTATTTGTACAGACCAACAGCAAATAGGATATTCAGAAAACGATGCTCTTGATGGTAATATCTAAAAAGTGAAACACATAAAAATAAATCTAATGAGAGATACGAAGACTTCTATATGCAAAATTATGAAGCAGTACTGAGAAAAATTAAAGAATACCTAGATAAAGGGATATACCATGTTCATGGACTGAGGGACTCAACTTATTAGAGAAATCAATACTCCACATATTAATCTCAGTTTCAACATAGTCAAGTCCCATTAATTTGGGGTTTTTTATTTTTGTTTTTGTGTTTGGCTGTTATATTTGTTGCATATTTGTTTGTCTGTTTGGTTTTTATTTCTTTGGGGAGATTAACAATGGTTTTAAAATCACTGGGAAGTGTGTCCTCCTACAATTTAAAACTGCTATTCTCTTCCTCATTGATGCTTAAAATTTCATATTTAGATATACAGTCTATAACTTTACCTTTCTTTGCCCCTCTTAAATCTCACTCCTCACACTTCCCTGGGAGAGGCAGCACCTTAAGGCTTGTAAGCCATTTACATTTCAGTACAAGTTTGATACAAGTTTCCTAGAAGAAGTTTTGGTAGGAGAAGGAGAGAACAGAGATAAGAGGCACCAAAAAGGGCAAGGAAAAAAGAAAATGAGTTCAATAAAGACAACCACAGATTGGAGAAAGACCAGCCTTTTGCTATTTCTCAATCCTTCTTAGAACAGCTCTGTTGATTGACATTCAGAAAAACAGATGACTGCACTATTTCTGCTTACTGATTTACTTTATATTCCAGTATAAGCCACTACCAATCAAGCAGTCATCATCTGCTTAATCCAAAGTTTTACTTTACAATTGTTTTTTATGTTGCTTTTTAAGTTGATATGACATCTGGATTCTAAAACATGACATTCTGTTCTCTTTTGGATACAGGAAAAAATATTTTGATGTTTGAGACTCTATGATTAATTTTCCAAATGGTGGAAAGAGTACTGGATTGAGAACAGAGATTTTAATACTTCTTAATATTTAATATGCAATCATCTATCTTTGGTAAATTCCTTAGCTAAGCAGGCTCATATTTTTCTCATTTGTAAAATGAAGGGACTCAAATATCTCATGAACCTGTTCTCAACCCCTTTAAGAGTACATGACTCTTAGTCAGATGTTCATTGGATCACTCAGCAAATTCTTTCTAAAAATAAGACAGTATAATTTTAGATGACACCTTTCTTTTAATAACATCAATTAATTTTTTCTCAAAAATTTCCAGTTAAGCAGTAGAGATAAATATCTTTTAGATATGGGGATATCAATAAAGACTGAAGTTTTACTAAGCTTACAGAGTTGAAAGTAAAAGGATAAGTATTGTTAATATCAATATTATCATTTAGAAAATGCTTTTTACATCTTTTAGGTTTAGTTCAGAAACAAATAATGTTTTAAGTCATCTCCAAATGCTCAAAGGGCAAATAATTTATTCTATATATGACAATTATAATAACACAACACTTTGATTCCTTAAGTATGATTTGTAATTCAAACTTACCCCTCATTTATTATAAAAAAAAGTTTATTCCTTTGATCTAAATTTACTAAAATAGATATAAATTGTCTGTGTTACATAATATTTTCAAATGTAACTTCCTTGTCTTACAATACCCTCACTTGAGACAGGCAATATAATAGATGTATTATTAAAATGCCTGCTCTTTCTACAATCTAATGGTTTTCAACATGACTTAGTCAATCAGTAAATACTTACATCAGAAGTTACTGAGACCAGGGACTTCTCTGGTGGTCCACTGGGTAAGACCCTGTGCTCCCAATGCAGGGGGCCCGGGTTTGATCCCTGGTCAGGGAACAAGATCCCGCATGCATGCTGCAACTAAGAGTCCACATTCTGCAACTAAGATTCCGCATGCCACAACTAAGAAGTCTGCATGCCACAACTAAGACCCAGTGCAGCCAAAAAAATAAATATTAAAAAAAAAGAAAAAAAGTTACTGAGACCAGGGGTTTTTAAATTGTAGTTCTTGGAGTTTGGGGATTTTGTCAAGGACATTTATGAGTTTATGAAAGAGCGGAGGGTACAAATAATCAAAGCCACACTTATTTTGTATTTCATAAAGTTATTGGGATTACATGTAAAATTTTGTTTGAAAGATGGGATATGTTCTGTTAAACATCTGGATGTCACTGACTGTACAGACGCTTTTCAAATGTAGAGGTTTATAATAATAATAATAATAATAATGCATATTGAGCATTCATTAAATACCAGGCACTGTTTGAGTGCTTAAGACACACTAACTTATTTCATCCTAACATCAATCCACTGATCATTATCTCAATTTTAAAGACGTAGAAACCGAGGCACAAAAAAATTAAATACCTGTCCCAGTTAGTAAATGAAAGAACAATAATCAAACTCAGGCTGTTTAACTCCAGTACGTTCACTCTTACCCACAACATTAATTCACTTTCTTAGGACCTCCTTAGAATAGAAAAATGGACAATCTCAAAAGTCAGAAAAAAAGAGACAAAATAGACTCAATGAAGTTTCTGATCAGAAAAGCAGCAATACAAAAGTGGTATTAAAAATATTCATCTGGTAATTAATGTAAAATAAATAATAGGAGAACCTAACTTTGGGTATTTGGGCTCATTCATTTATTAATGAATATTAATTGAGCTAGTTATCATCCTTTGTGATTAGGCTACATTAATGAACAAAGCATAAAGAAAATTCTGCCCCCTTGGACTTTCTAATGGATCCAGAGACTAGTTACCTTGGCCCAAAGACCTGGCCTAGGAGGATAGCAAGGAGCCTACAGAGTGTTAGTTGAAAAAACAGTCAAATTTTTTTCTATCTAAAGGCTATGGCAGAGATAGAAGAATGAGAAAATCAGAAAGAGGGACTAGGTTTGGAGAGAAAAATGATTTTGAATAGCTATCTTTCAAGGAACAGCAAGACATCCATTTATGAATATTTAGAAGGCAATTAGCAATACAAAGTTGGGGCTTTAGTGAGAGTACATTACATGGATACCATAGCCATTTCCCACTGAGGTAATAGCCAATCCAATGGCAGGTTTTAGCTGGAAACATAAAATTCAATCAATAGTCTGATAGAGGACAACCAGCACACAAAATACAGAAGTATGGTGAATTCCCAAAATAATGGAATGGGAAAAATCAAAAAGAAGCACTCAAACTAACAAACTGATTTGCTAAATATGTGAAAAGAGTAACAGGTAGTACATAGTCAACACAATTACAGCAAAAAGATAAGAGTCATCTGTGAGGAGCAAAAAATCAAAGGCAATTGAGATTTTAAGGTAAATGAGACAGAAGAAAAACCTTTGAATTTGGAAATTATAAAGCCATTACTGATGTGGAAAATGAAATCTTGGTGCAATGTGGAATGAAAGCAGGGTGAAAAGAGAACATAAAGAGTTCGTATATGTCATTTGTTTTGCACATATAGTACAAGGAAGGGGAGGAGTAGACCATTAGGAAGAAGGGCATGCTTCATTTTGGTGGTAACTACATCAAGAACTCTACAGGATTTTGAAACCACAAATTAGCTGATGATTAGACAAAACTTTACTTAGCTTTGGAAAAGCTGTGCTTCAAATAGCTTACGGATAGCCCAACTAATTCCTTAGTCTTTCCACTACTATATGCTCCTTCCAATAGAGTAATACAAACCTGTCACTTGTTTTTAATAATGCTTGCTCATTTCCCCAGCAGTTTTCTCTTAATCTACTATCTTTGACTTCCTTGCCTTAGCTTACAGTAACATTTTAATACAGGGACTATAACAATAATGCTGGACTCATTTATAATTCTATCTCTTCAAACACACTTTCTCACATGAAATGTTGTCAGGATTAATTAAAAAGAAAGTAAAGTGACAAATAAGAAAACCCTCTTTCAAAAAGACTTTTTAAAAGACCTTTGCTCTGAAAGGCAGATATGAATCACTGACAGCACACAGGTGGGTATTAGCTGGGTGTAATCAAGTTCTCACACTCTTTCACTCAAGCTTTGTTTCAGTCCAACTGTGCCCTCTACAGTCTTATCAAGTGAATGAAGGTGACTTTAGCTTGAAAGGAATCTGATAAGTCTCTGATACTCAGTCCACACTTTTCAGACAGGAAAGCAATATTTGATTCTTTATAAAAATTTCCGACCTATTTAATTTGGGGGAACTCTCTAAGATAAAAGGTAATTAAATTTACCAAGTGGATACATTTGCTTGGCTGTGTGATGACCACTGGAAAAGAAAATAAAGTTTTATATAGTCTAATTGTGTCCTTCGATACTGAAAACTATTATTAGTGACAATGTGGAATTTTACCTGAGCCCTCGAATCCTGGAAAACAGCAAAAGTTAAGATATCCCTCTGCCCTTTGTGTTGTGGAAAACAGCTTATTCCTAAGAACCACCACAGATGCCTCCTCTTGTTTACCTATGGCAATGCCAGACAAAGATATTCCAAATTGCCATTTTTTTGTCTCATAAATTATCATCTGAAGTGTTTATTCCTACTAATCAATTGGAACAAACTGCTTATTAATCAAACTGTAAAGTTTCACTCCTTCCTCCAGGCTCCAGAACTCGGACTCACTGTCAGACTGAGTCAACAGATAATCTCTCCTAAGAACAGGCTGACCTCAGGGTAAAATATTCTCGGATCTACCATCCACTCAAGCTACTCTTTTATCCCATTTGCCCACACCCTACCCTTAATACCCTTGTTACTTCCTCTCAAGAGAAGAAAAACCCCTTTTGATTAACCACTGAGAGGCCTGCAGATCTTAGGGTCACAGCATTCTCCCTAATGCGATAGTTCTCCTCCCCCAATTGCAATAGGCCCCTCCTCGCACTTACCCTTTTGAGTAAAGTTTCTCCTTACTACGCTGCTATTGTTTGGGTTTTTTTAGTTGACATTGGCAACTGATAGAAGAAGTAAATATTGCTGCATCTGGATATATGTGGTAATGGGAGATTGAAAACTCTAAAATTTTTATTTGATTTTTATTGGAGTATAGTTCTTTTACAATGTTGTGTTAGTTTCTTGCTGTACAGCAAAGTGAATCAGTCATACATATACATATATCTGCTCTTTTTTAGATTTCCTTCCCATTTAGGTCACCACAGAGCACTGAGTAGAGTTCCCTGTGATATACAGTAGGTTCTCATTAGTTACCTATTTTATACATAGTAGTGATATATGTCAGTCCCAATCTCCCAATTCATCCCACCCACCCCTTCCCCCCTTGGTAACCGTAAGGTTGTTCTCTACATCTGTGACTCTATTTCTGCTTTGCAAGTAAGTTCATCTCTACCATTTTTCTAGATTCCACACATAAATGGTACTGTACAATATTTGTCTTTCTCTGTCTGACTTACTTCACTCTGTATGACAATCTCTAGCTCCAACCACATCTCTGCAAATGGCACTATTTCATTCCTTTTTATGGCTGAGTAATATTCCATTGTATATATGTACCACATCTTCTTTATCCATTCTTCTGTTGATGGACATTTAGGTTCCTTCCACGTGCTGGCTATTATAAATAGTGCTGCAGTGAACATTGGGGTGCATTCATCCTTTCGAATTATGGTTTTCTTTGGATATATGCCTAGGAGTGGGATTGCTAGGTCATATCGTAGCTCTATCTTTAGTTTTTTAAGGAATCTCCATACTGTTCTCCATAGTGGCTGTACCAATTTACAGTTCCACCAACAGTGTTGGAGGGTACCCTTTTCTCCACACCCTCTCCAGCATTTATTGTCTGTAGATTTTTTGATGATGGCCATTCTGACTGGTATGAGGTGATACTTCACTGTCATTTTGATTTGCATTTCTCTAATGATTAGTGATGCTGAGCATCTTTTCATGTGTTTCTTGGCCACCTGTATGTCTTCTTTGGAGAAATGTCTATTTAGGTCTTCCACCCATTTTTTGATTGGGTTGTTTGTCTTTTTGATATTGAGCTGAATGAGCTGTTTGTGTATTTTGGAGATTAATCCCTTGTCAGTTGCTTTGTTTGAAAATATTTTCTCCCATTCTGAGGGTTGTCTTTTCAGTTTGCTTATGGTTTCCTTTACTGTGCAAAAGCTTCTAAGTTTCATTAGGTCCCATTTATTTATTTTTGTTTTTATTTTCATTACTCTAGGCGGTGGGTCGAAAAAGATCTTGCTGTGGAAAACTGTAAATATTAAATGATTTGGTTCATTCAGTGAATTATGAGTGTTAATGAATACATTAAACAGTCCACAAAGAGAGAGTCCTTTAAGCATCTGCTGTGTGCTAGGGTTTCCTCTACTAGGCCACAATTAGAAAAATCTGTTTGCTCAAAAAGCACATAGGTCAGTACAGAAGACTAACATAAAAAACCATCATGAGATGCATTGATAGAAATGTACACAAAGTGCTATGTTTACATTTGATAAAGTCATTTACTATGAGTGCCTAGGGTCTATGGCAGGAAAATGATGTGACCAGAAAAGTTTTAGAGTAAAGGTGATATCTGAGAAGACCATCAAAGAATAAACACGACTCTGTCACATGAACAAACTGTGAAGAATCTGTATTTGGCATTGGGAACAAAGTGATCACAAAAACCCCAAGTAATACCATGGTTCCTCTGGAGAGCAAAAGTAGTTGGAACTGACTCAACTGTAGCTCACATATGTAAGACAACTGAAGGGGAGCTGGAAAGATGAGCAGATACAAAGCAGCACAGCCTTTTACAACTATGAAAGTTGGGGACTGCACAACTCCAGTGGGTACCATTCATAATAATGTCAATGTGAATGACACAAGCTGGAGTTGTGTACAGCCCTGAGCAAGACCTCTGAGCAGGTACCAAATTAGTAGAGTATTTTTATGACAAGTGTATAAGTTAGGATGCTTTTGGTAGCAAAAAAATGGAAACCCAATCTGTCTGTCTTCAACTTTAAGAGGATTTTGGAAAGAACATCAGGGCTCATATAACAGAGGAGGACCCTATGGGGCCTTCCTAGGATAGACCCCTCCCCCATATCCTCTACTTTAGCTCCTCTCTGAAGTACATAGATAACAGTATTTGATGCACATTTCCTGCTTTACAGATGCTAAAACTCCCACCAAATGGAAGGTTAACTACTTAATGACCATGAGCACATAGCCCCCAGGCCTACTGGAGCCAAAGAATTGATGACGTTAACCCCTGTGACACTGTCCTGAAACCTCACCATCAACCAAACAGAGAACTGTGCACAAGCTGATCACATACCCTGGGACTCCCCTCCCTCACCTTGCCTTTAAAAACACTTTGCTGAAACCCATCAGGAAAATGAGGCTTTTTGAGTACTAGCTGTCCGGACTCTTTGTATGGTGCCTTACAATAAAACACGGCACTTTATTTCACCACAACCCAGTGTCAGTACATTGGGTTTATTGCACGTGGATAAGTGGACCCAAGTCTGCTTCAGTGACACTCACAATACTGCTATGGGGCTTTTGCACAGCAATGGAAACCATAAACAAGACGAAAAAACAACCCTCAGAATGGGAGAAAATATGTGCAAATGAAGCAACTAACAAAGGATTAACCTCTAAAATTTGCAAGCAGCTCACACAGCTCAATATCAAAAAACAAACAAACTAATCCAAAAATGGGCGTAAGGCCTAAATAGACATTTCTCCAAAGAAGACATACAGATTGCCAACAAACACATGAAACGATGCTCAGCATCACTAATCATTAGAGAAATGCAAATCAAAGCTACAATGAGGTGTCACCTCACACTGGTCAGAATGGCCATCATCAAAAAATCTACAGACAATAAATGCTGGAGAGGGTGTGGAGAAAAGGGAACCCTCCTACACTGTTGGTGGGACTGTAAATTGGTATAGCCACTATGGAGAACAGTATGGAGGTTCCTTAAAAAACTAAAAAAGAGAACTACCATACGACCCAGCAATCTCACTACTGGGCATATACACTGAGAAAGCCATAATTCAAAAAGAGTCATGGACCACAATGTTCATTGCAGCTGTATTTACAATAGCCACGACATGGAAGCAACCTAAGTGTCCATCAACAGATGAATGGATAAAGAAGATGTGGCACATATATACAATGGAATATTACTCAGCCATAGAAAGAAACGAAACTGAGTTATTTGTAGTGAGGTGGATGGACCTAGAGTCTGTCATACAGAGTGAAGGAAGTCAGAAAGAGAAAAACAAATACTGTATGCTAACACATATATATGGAATCTAAAAAAAAAGAGAAAGGTTCCGATAAACCAAGGAGCAGGACAGGAATAAACACACAGATGTGGAGAATGGACTTGAGGACACAAGGAAGGGGGAAGGTTAGGCTGGGACGCTGTGAGAGAGTAGCATGGACATAGATACACTACCAAACACAGAGTAATAGAGAGCTAGTGGGAAGCGGCCGCATAGCACAGGGAGATCAGCTCGGTGCTTGGTGACCGCCTGGAGGGCTGGGATAGGGAGGGTGGGAGGGAGACGCAAGAGGGAGGGGATATGGGGATATATGTATACATATAGCTGATTCACTCTGTTATACAGCAGAAACTAACACACCATTGTAAAGCAATTATACTCCAAAAAAGATATTTAAAAAAAAGAAAAAGAAAATAATGGAGGGTTTGTAAAGAAAAGGGAAAAGCCAAAAAGTGCTGGATATAATTGAGGATTTCTGCATTAGGAATTCTGCAGCACTGTGAACTACAAGAAAATTGAGTAGGGGGATGAAGATTTAGGAATGTTCAACTTTTTATGAATTTAATTCCTTTTTTCACCTTTTTTTATGAGTAATGGTTAAAATTTGAATTCCTTTATAAATTACTTTTGGGTGATTAACTGTGTTTTTTAAAATGCATCTCTGTACAAAGACTCTCTCAAATTTATTATGGTGGCCTAAATAAATTAATACATCTTGAAGGTCTTAGTGGTAAATCACCATGTTTAATTCCAAGAGAATTTAAAAGGTAAAGAAAAATTAGTTTCAAAAATATTTTCAACAAGTTGACATTTATGCAAATTTTTGAAAGATGAGCAGCTATGGGCATACCACCTTATTTTAGCTGATGAACTAATGAATATAGACTTCACACATTTTCAAAGTATTGAACTGCCTTTTCTTCTATAGCAATCCGCAACATATACCAGGTTAAAAAAAAACAATAATCTTAAATCATGATTTCTTCTCTAAAATCCCCTTTCTACTCATTTATAAATCCTCCTTAATATTAATTTTTTCCTATCATATTTCTCAGCCTTGATTATTTTATGTATTTGATGTACAAATGTATTGAACACTTACAATATGTACAAGATACTTTTTTTTTAAAGCTACATGTTAGTTGACTCTTTCGTGCTTGGCACTGGAAGATACACTGTTGGAAGATTCAGCCCCTGCACTCAATTTTCTCACAGGTTCAAGCAGATTCAGACAAGTAAATCCACAATTCAACACTCTACTATAAAAGGTATGAGAAAGGGTTGCCCAGGGGGCTTTGATTGTAAAGAGCAGGAGAAACTATCTTTTCCTGGGTATGGGAGGATTCCTAGAGATGTTACCTGAGAAAAGGAAGATGAGAAGAAATTGCTAGGTGAATAAGGGATACTTTTTAGCTTTTATTTCTATCCAATTCTCACAAAAGAAGAAAAAGTCAAAAAAATAAATGAAGGTATGTGACTCTCAGAGCTCCTTAGGCTCTTTGGTATCTATATTTGTAGCTGGAGATACATGTGCCACAATTATGTTCTAAGTTAAGGGAGTCTGCGTGTGTCATGCATCAAGCATGTAGCACAAGCTCATGTTAATAAAAATAGCCAGTCAGGCATAATCAAGGTAGAAGAGCAACAACTCACTACATATTTACCGATACCTTTCCTCTAGTCTCCTCTCCTGTGTTCCTTTCACCCACCCAAATGTTTTGGTGTGTAAACTTTCCTCTCAAGACAATGGAGTCCACAGCATGGCCATCACAAGTTTGAGTGTTGAACAACAGGCGAGATCCCTAGTGAATAATTACACCCAGTTGGAGAAGACTAAACAGTGCTTGGAGCCAGGTGAGAGAAAGCGTTTGGCTTATCTGCTCTGAAATAATATCTGAAAGACTCAATCCATAAAGTTTCCATATGGTTGAAAGCAAGTTGAAGAGTGAACACTGGGTCTTAACATTGTGTGTGTGTGTGTGTGTGTGTTGTGATTCATCAAATGTTAGGGAGAAACATTTTATGACAGAAAGAGCACTGGCCCCAGAGGCATGGGTGTAAAGTTCTGTATCTGTCACTCTCTTGACAGGAGGCTTTTTAAAAAGCTCTTTTAATGACTCAGTTAATGATTTTTTACATATGAAAAAGAATGAGCCTTTTTCAAACTTAAAAGTTTGATGATTTCATGGTCACTTTTAGTCGCAGCTTTTTAAGATTCCCCATCTAAATAAACTCTTAGGCTCCATGACGTGTGCCCAACCTAGACATGCCAAAGGGGCTTTGAAATTCTGGCCTGCTTTCAGCCAACTTTATGCATTTATATCAGCTGATTTGTTACTTGATAAAAATGTTCAGGATAATGCAGTCACTTTTTTCAATGTTGTAGAAAAGACCACTTCAGAAACAGATTACAACAGCCATGATAATGGACCGGAGTCCTGAGGCATGGAGCTGAGAATTCCATCTCCCCCTGCATGAGAGAGGCAGGTTGTTACCCTCTACAGAATCTAAGTTGGGGATTTGCTCCCTAACCCCCTAACTCTGGCTAACAGCTTCCCATCAGCCTACCATCTGTGAATGAATCTGGACCTGCAGATTTATAGTCTCAGTTGGTACCGTGTCTTAGGATGTGGAGGACAGCTCGCTTATTATTCCCTAATGCTGCTTCTTCTCAATCTTAAGAGCTAACTCAAGATTTAGTGAATAATCTATACACACGTTACATGAGCTACTCAGATTCCCTCCCACATCGTGTCTTCCAGACTGAGGAGTTCTTCCAACTGCCTATTCTCAAACCCCCAACCTCACCCACACCTTCAGCTGAGGAGCTGCTTCCTCAGCTGCAATGGAAGGGGGAGGCTTCTGGAAGCCTTCCAGTGCCAAACGATGCAGGGGACACGGGTTCGTGCCCCGGACCGGGAGGATCCCACATGCCGCGGATCGGCTGGGCCCTTGAGCCATGGCTGCTGAGCCTGCACGTCCGGAGCCTGAGCTCCGAAGCAGGAGAGGAGACAACAGTGAGAGGCGCGCGCACAGAAAAAAAAAAAAAAACACACACACAGGAAAGCATTGGGGCAGTAAGACGGGCAGTGGACATGAACAGGCCCTTCATACAAAAACAGAAAGACACCAGTCTGAAAAGACCACAGAATGAAGGACTCCAACTACGTGACATTCTCGAAAGGGCAAAAATACACAGACAGTAACAAGACCAGCAGCTGTCGGGGGCCTGGGGGCACTGGGCGGGTGAACAGGTGGCCCCCAGGGATGTTTCGGGCAGTGAAATGGTTCTGGGTGGCACTGCAGTGGTGGCTGCAGGTCATCACACCTGTCCAAACCTGAACAGTAGGACACAGAGAGTGAGCCTTAATATAAACTACAGACTCCAGGGGAGAATTAGGTGTCAATGCCGATCCATCACTGAGATGACGCGCCACACAGGCCAGAGACGTTACCAAGGGGGGGAACCCAGAGGGACGGGTATAGGAAAGCGCTGTCTGCTCGATTCTGAGTCTCCTGTAACCCTAAAGCTGCGCTAAAGACTGTCCACCAATTAAAAAGAAGAAACGGCTTCTAAGCACGTGACAATACTCTCAACCTCATTCACGATTCAGAAAAACCCCGAGGGAACGTCCATACTGCTTACCGGGGCCTAGGATGAGCGGGAACACGCCGCGGCCTCGCCCCTTCCTGTCGGGCATCGCGCTGGAGCCCAGAGTCCCCCTGACTTGACCCACCGCACCCCACCCCGCGTTTCATGCCGTCCACAGTCTCTACACATGACATCTTTTGATCAGATGACTCACTGTCCCAATTACAAGGTTTCAGTTTCTCCACAGGAAGAAACCAAAACCAGCACAGAGGGGAGGCTCTTCAGTCAAACTCAGGGTCTGCCTGCCTTCACGTCCCGCTCTTCCTGACGGGAGGCCCACATCCTAAGGAAGGAGGTCCTTACCAGCACCTCAGGAGCCTCATCCAGTCCACCTCACGCTGCTCTGAGAGCCTCGCCAACCTCTGCAGCTACCCAAGTCCTGGGCACTTGAGGGCCGTCCCCCTTCCCCGAGTCACTGAGCCACGTGCTCTGACAATGCATTTAAAACCAGGCTCTCGGACTTCCCTGGTCGCACACTGGTTAACAATCCGCCTGCCAATGGTGGGCACATGGGTTCGAACACTGGTCCGGGAAGATGCCACATGCTGCGGAGCAACTAAGCCCGTGCACCACAACTACTGAGCCTGCGCTCTAGAGCCTGCGTGCCACAACTACTGAGCCCACGACCCGCAACTACTGAGGCCCGCATGCCTAGAAGCTGTGCTCCACAATAAGAGAAGCCACCGCAATGAGAAGCCCGTGCACTGCCACGAAGAGTAGCCCCCGCTCACCGCAACTAGAGAACAAAGCCCGCGCGCAGCAACAGAGACCCAACACAGCTGAAACTGAATAAGTTAAATAGTAAACAAATAAAAAATTTAAATGAATAAATGAATAAATAAATGAAAGCAGGCTCTGCTTTGTCAGCACTCTGGAGTTCCCTATGTATCGACGGGCAGGATTCCCGTCCTCTCCTGTAATTACATCTGTGAAGTGCCTTTCCCGAGGAGCACAGAAGCTCCTGGAAGCAGAGAATTGCTTCTTAAGACCACATGCAGAAACTGAAGACATTTGATGCTTATGTCAAAGATAAAAGACACAACACTAGATGGTGTGAAGGGTCCTCGAGGCCAAGAGCCAGGCAAGCAGGACACTTCCTCTGGGGACCCTTCCATCAGCAGAGAAGAAAATGTCCGTGGCCAGAACTGGCACTCAATTCGCTTTGAGCTGAGCAGCACCCGTGTAATTATATAGGCTCCCCAAAGAGTAATTACTCCCACATTTAAGAAAGGAGATGGCTTTTCAGGCAGGGAAGGCAAGTACAGTCTTCCCAGCTGGATGCACTGTGTGTGCTGATGGTCACGATGGAGCTGGGCCCCAGAGCTCTGCTCTCCCCTCAAACCCCCAACCTCACCCTCACCCTCAGCTGAGGAGCTGCTTCCCTGAGAACACAGAAGCCATCGGAGGGCTTCCCCACCTGCAACCCAGCTCTGCCATCCCCTCCCCACTCCAGGACCACGGGCAGCAGCTCTCCCCTCCCCCACACGCATCTACTGGATCATTCCCACTGTTATTTCTCCCATCACAACACAACACAACACAACACAACATCCTCCCCGGACCTCAGCTCCTACCCCAGCTACTGTCCAGTTTCTATTTTCCCCATCACAGCAAAATGTCTTGAAAAAGTTGGGAGCAGAACAAACCCAGTTCTCCCACTCCTCTCTCCTAAGCCTCTCCGATCAGGATTTTACCCCACAGATCCATCCAAACGCATCATCGGCGAGTTAGGACCTCCCCCCAGTGCTCGGCTAGATGGTTATTGGCTCCGCGGAACGGCAACCTCGTTTGTCCAGTCACCCAGGGAACCTCTAAAGTGCTTCCCACATGCAGACAAAACGCTGTGATTAATATTTTAGGAGAAATACTCAGCGTGGAGAATACACTTGAGCTGCTGGAGGAAAGAGGTAGCGGCACAGAAAAGAAGTTTCTGTAACTACAGAAATGAACAGATAAGCTGTTTTAATGGTAGCAAGTATGGGATGAAGGAGAACGAATAAAAACCATTCAGAAGACGACATTAACAAGCCTCACACTACAACGTGGTAACAGAGGATGGAGAAGGACTTTAGAATGAACTCATTTTTCTGGGCAGGTGACAGGCTGGATGATGCAACGATGAGCCGCCAGAGACAACAGGACAAGGCAAGGGGCAGGGGAGCTGTAAATAATCATTTCTGGATCTACTGGATCTAGTCATCCGAGGTGCCCTTTGGACAAACTCCATAGAGATGCTGGCAAGTGGCTGGACAGAGGCATCTGTCTGGTCCAGGTGGGAGAACTGACAGAGCTGGAGGTGAAAAGCACCAGAGGGTGAGATCAGACGGGGTGGAGAGTCATGGACCAAGGGTGAAACGACAACACACACAGAGGGCGGAAGACAGAGTCAGTCAGGAAGACAGCAAGGAGAGATCTGTCACAGAAACCAACAGAGCAGACTCTGCGGATGGCAAGGCGACAGTGGTCTGAGGTGACGACTGGCAAATCTCCACTGCTTTGTATGCTGGATGCCAGGTCACCTCAACCGGATCAGGTTCCGTGGAGGGGCAGAACCAAGACCGCAGGCTGCACGATACAATTCAGCTGGGAAACAAGAATCTTTGCCAGAGACCTCACTGCATGGTGTGTAGCGCGACCCTCTGAGATTGTAAGAGACAAAGAGCGCAATTTACTGGAAGGGTGACAAGGCTGTTCTTCCAGATGATCCTCATTGCATCCCTCGACTGAGCACTGAAAACAATGTACCTATGTGACAACGGTGTTCTACTGAACAGACAACTTATATGCACTGAGTGCTCCCTGGACAGCACGCTCTCGGCTT
Source organism: Mesoplodon bidens (assembly GCF_964165515.1). Classification (NCBI taxonomy): domain Eukaryota; kingdom Metazoa; phylum Chordata; class Mammalia; order Artiodactyla; family Ziphiidae; genus Mesoplodon; species Mesoplodon bidens. The sequence continues at coordinate 65,306 of NW_027671944.1, read as the reverse complement.
ACAGGAAGCACAAGGAAGGCACCAACGTCAACACGTTAGGGGCTGTCTCTCAGGAAGGCTCGCGGCCTACAGCGGAATCCTCAGGGAAACCTTTTAACGCTCGAGAACAAAAGTGATTTGGCAGGACCATATAAGTCAAGCAAGGGATGGTGTTTTGCCACAAATGTCAAGAACACGAGGCTTGTACTGTGGCTCTAAGAGGATCCTGGGATCTACACGTAGAACTTGCCAGAAACACTTGGTGCTGACCTGCTCCTCTACACTTTGTCTAACCACATCTTTTACCGACTCCTACTTTCCCATTTTAACTTTTGAACTATGCGCCTCCCAAGGTGTTATCACAAAAGAACAGCAGCAGGTAAATACGTAAACAGCAAAACTCACCAGAGGCTGACTCATTTTCCGCTGCTCTTGGAACAACGTGCAGGACTGTGACAGTGGAGGCGGACCTGGAGAAGGAAAACGCAGGCAGTGAAGCTACGACTGAAGCGGCTCGGGGTGCACGAGCACCCGCCCCGCGCTCCACAAGAGACACCTGTGGGAGACCCGTCCTTTCACCTTCAGAAGGGCCTGTGAGAATAAGGAGGGAGCAACCACCCTCAGGTCTGTAACTCCCACGTGACTCTGGTACCTGAGGGGATACTTTATTTTTCCATAGCGAGTGTACATTGAATCCTATTAAAATAAACCTCCGTCATTAAATATGAAATTAAAAAACGCTTATAGTTTATCTCTTCTCAGTCTGTTAACAACTTAGGTCAGAACATCCACAGGATACCCAGAATAAAGGGACACACTCAGGTGCGTTTCAGTCTTGCAATGATTTGTACAAACTTTACAAACTTAAGTGCGACGCTCGAAAACATCTTTTATTAAAGCTGACTTTAAGTGGACACAACACCTGCCCTAGGAGTTTGGAGTCCTGTGAGCGACCCCACGTGCACACCCGGTGAGGGTCTAGGACAAGTCATCTCCCTTCTCAGGCCCCATCGCTTCCTTCCTCACCCGAGGCAGCAGGACAGAAGCCCTGCAGACTCATCCTGCACCGATTACACTGGGCGACTCCACAGGGCACAACCCAGGGGGGCGGCGGACGCTTACATTACACAACCAAGGTGCTGACGCGCCTTGAGACACACGTGCGAGATGCCGAGACGGCGACAGGAGGGGGAGGACGAGGAGGAGGATCGGGGTTGGACGGAGGGGAGGACGCAGCACGTCCCGGCCGAGCCTGTGGACCCTGCTCCCCCAGGACACCCAGAGCTCACAAGTCCCAGGGGAGCCCCATCCGGAGCAGCCAGCCCTGTCCTCCAGCCCGGCCCCTCCACCTCCGGGAAGCGGTCAAACCCTCCAGGTGGCTCTACCGCGGGGCCCGGGGCGGACTACCCCAAGCCCTGCTCTTCAAGGGCCGCAGGCTCCACAACCAACTACAGGCCTGCAGACGCAACACCTACCCCGTCGGGACTCGCTCACCGGCCCCAGGCTCCCGAGGCTCCGGTCCGGGGGCTGCTCCTCGGGCGCGCTCCTCTCTCGGGGTCCCTCCGCTCCGCCTCCCGAGACCACTGGGCCAGAGGAGCCGGCTCTGGGCCCACGTCCCTCCCGGGACCTCGCTTGGCCCCGTGCTGCACATGGTCGGGCACTGCACCGCTGCCGGCCGCCCGGCCACTCCGGCCCAAACGCGGGCTCCGCAGCTCGAGCTCGGAGGTCACAGTTCCAGCCTCCGCCCGGCCCACGCGAACCCTCGCCCGCACAGCCCGCTCCCGCGGGCTGCCGGCCGTCCCGGACAGCGTACCGCCCCGCAGGCCCCCGAAATGCTCGCCCGCAAGAGGCCAAGACGGGGGAACGACGGCCAGCGACGACCTGGGCACGCACAGGAAGCGAGGGCGGGGCGGCGACGGTGCGCGTGCGCCAACACGCACAAATCATGAGGCGCACCTGCGCAGGCGGACGCCCGAAGTCCGCCTGCCAAAGCCCGCCAGGAGCACGGGACAAGTACCCGGACTCCAGAAGCCTCCCCGAAGTCTCCGTGCCGTCAAGATAGTGAGCGTATGAAATGTCTCCTTCTCATCTGGCGCTCAAGTGCTGCTGTGCTGCGAGGGTGTGCCGCCTGGACCAGGGACTCCATTGCCCATTTGTCTTCACTCCTGTTAGGGATCAAGGAAAGGTGTGGCCTCAAGTGGGGGCTGTGTGATGGTCTCCAGGCTCCCTGGTCCTTTCCCGGCCCTGGGACATTTCGGGTTACATCTGAGATTCCCCCACCACCAGGAGAGGGGAAGGAGGGTATCATGTTCGCTTAACTGAAACGCTACAACTTTCATTCAAATCCTAGAATACAATAAATGCCCAGCCATGACACAAACTAATATTGCCCACGGAAGGAAAAGAAAATAGAAACTGTAGCTGTTTAGATTACACAACCAACGCATTAAAAACTGTACGAAAATCAGAACGTACACACAAACCGAAAACAGAAAACAGATACCTGGGATCTTACCTCTTATACAGGATACTGTTTATGTTAGGTAAAAATATCATTTTTCAAAAATGGAATCAGAAGGGTAATGATTTATCACTATTTATCACTGGGGGTGAAATAATACAACTGTGTTCTTGGCCAACTGTTCCTTAAAAGCTGCTAGGGGAAAAGGTAAAAATAAAATCTCCAGGGACTTCCCTGGTGGTCCAGTGGTGAAGACTCCTAGTTTCCACTGCAGGGGGCACGTGTTTGACTCCTGGTTGGGGAACTAAGATCCCGCATGCTGTGCAGCACAGTCTCATTAATTAATTAATTAATTAACGAACACACGAAATAAAAATAAAAAATCTCTCGCCAACCGAGAAAATCCTCTCCACAAATGTAGAGATAAAGAAAACGGTTTTACTGTTGAATAACCATTAAACCAGACTGTGCTGTGCACCCACAGGTGAACCACTAATGTTTGTGCAAATGAAATCAACCTCACCTTTTTTTTTTATAGCTCAGCAGATAAAATCTGTTGCATACAGGTTCTCAAGATAAACGGGAACTTGCCTCATGGGAATAGACTTGACACCACCATAAAAATGGCATACATTCTTTCAGAGTACATCCTAAATTCACCTGGTCATCTCGGTGGTTGTCCATGCTAGTTAATACCCTTTATCCAAAGGAGAAAGACAACTTCTCCTATCTCTAGGACAAGCACGTACTTATAGCTCAGAGGAAAGTGCCTAACACCTAGCCTAAACTCCCCTGGTGACAGAGAGATAAAGAAGATAGCTCTCAGGTCCTTAACATAAACATTCCTGGGTTGTAATGCTGGCAAGAGACTGATTTAGCTTTTAAAAAGATTTAGATACTTACGAAAGGGACAGAGGAAGTATTTCTATTACAAGCGTCTTGAGGAAATCCTCTAAAAACGGAAATAAGAAGTGATGATTCATGCAAATGAATAAGCACCTAACCCATTCCTGATTTCCCCAGCTGAACTGCCACATTAAATGAATCCTGCACAAAATGTGTGCTTCTCCAAAACTGCTCTTGGAAGTGGCTGCTTAGAGCCACGAATGGTCTTTTCCAGTTCTTGCTGCTGCTGACTGTGGCCTCTGCCTGAATTCTCACCGATGAAATGCTGCTTGTGTGGGAACGACAGCGACCACACCTCCTCTGAGCCTGAGCCTGGCAAACCTCCAGGGCGCATTTCTCGCATTTTCCAAGTTCACCACGTAAGGACATCAGCTACACGGAGTACCTTGCTGGGAAGCGCCTTGGAAGGGCAGTGCGCCCATGAGCACGCCACCAGGCCTCCAGTTCTCACCTCACCCACGTGCACTGACCGTGTCTCAGCAGAAGACTGGGGTGGCCTGTGAACCCCAGCTGCTGTGCCCACCTCAACACCTCACTCTATCCCTCCAGCCCAGAGACATGCTGGGCTCCCCAGCCCCCTGCCCTGGACACTCTCTGGAAGTCTTTCTATTACAAGCTGTCTTGAGGAAATGCTCTAAAAAAGGGAATAAGAAGTACAGAGTCATCCCAATGAACAGGATGTCCAGCAGTGAGCTGATGTCTCTCACGACTCACCCCTCTCTCCAAAAGGTGAAAAACTGTCATTTCATACATTTCCCCCTTTTTAAAGTTGTTGAAGCTAGGAGGGTAAACCTGGACCCTGCGATTTCACGTTGACCAGAAGCAGCAATGGCGACCTTTTAGTTTGCTTTCATTAAGATCTCTTCATATATATGGAGATTTACAATATAAAGCTTTCTCTTTTTGTATCTGCATTTCTATTAAATACAGATATTTTCCCTACTTTGTCACTTATCTATTTTTATTGAAGTATACTTCGTTTACAATATTTCAGGTGTACAGCAAAGTGAATCAGTTACATGTATTTATGTAAGAATATATGTATTCTTTTTCAGGTTCTTTTTTCCATTATGGGTTATTACAAGATATTGAACATAGTTCCCTGGGCTATACAGTAGGTCCTTACTGTTTATCTATTTTACATATAAAAGTGTGTATCTGTCAATCCCTGTTCTTTCTCTTTTTAACTTAATTTTTTACTCTCACATTCTGTTATACAGACACTTAAAAAGATATTTTGTGTTCAAATCTTTCACTTTCACTTCATACTTTTCATCAGCTTGGACACTGTACTTGAAGAAGCCTTTCCCATCCTGCATTTCCTAAGTAGTTGCCTGTGTTTTCTCCTGTTTATTTTGGGTCTCTTAACATACCAATTTTATCAAGATAACTGGCACCCATCTTCAGGATTTGTAAAATCATTTTCCTCTTAAAGTCTCTCAACCATTGTTTTCAACACTAACACATCTACCACAACCAGGAAACGCACTGTTTAAGAAGAAAACTCAAGTTTGTAATCTAACAGAAAAGGACAGGCTCTTCTTTGAAGCTCAGCGACACGTCTTAATTTAAAGGCAGGGGAGGGACTTCCCTGGTGTTCCAGGGGTAAAGAATCCGCCTTCTAATACAGGGTACGTGGGTTCAAAGCCTGGGAACGCTGGTCCGGGAGCTAAGATCCCACACGCCACGGGGCAATTAAGCCCGCGTGCTGCAATTAGACACGATGCAGCCTAAGAGAGATAAATAATTTTTTACAAATAAAAATAAAAAAATAAAGGCAGGGGAAGCAGGAAAGTGACCGTCTCATGTGAATTCCTTCTTATTCAAAATACAGGTCGTAGCAGTTTACTTGGGCTGCGTCACAAAATACGACACACTGGCGGGCTTAAGCAACACAAATGCACTGTCCGACATTTACGCAGGCTGCAAGTCTGAGATCAAGGTGTCAGCAGGGTTGGTCCCCTCTGAGGGCTGTACGGGAGGATGTGCTCCAGGCTTCCTGGTGGAGAGGGCGGTTTCCTCACAAGCACATGCACTATGTATGTAGCAGGTAGGTGCCTGGGCTGAACTCCGATCCCAGGGCTGCTCATCCGCAGCAGCACCAGGCCGCTGGAGGGCTTGTCACGGACCCGTTGGCAGGAGGACTGCAGGCTGACACAGACGTCTGCTCAGCTGTGGACCCATGGCCCGGCCGCAGCCCTGCCAGAGGCTGCCTGGTTGAAATCCAGGTCACGGTTCACCTCCCTCCTGCTTATTGCATTCAACGATGCCTTGAAGACCCCCTACTGCACCAGCCTGGGTGGCACATCCCACCCAGTCATTTCCACATCAGAAGCATGTCCATTGAGAAGGTTAAAATTAGGCCCTGGCTCAGTGCTGTGGAATTAGAATCTGTGAGGCTGGGTCCAGGCATCTGTGTTGGAATATTTTCTCCACGGGACTCTCATGCCCAAAGGCTTGTATTGACAAAGCACTTCTGCTTCACCCCACTGATATTTCTGCACTAGAGCTACAGCCGTTGTTGTATTAAACTGCATCCGCAGGAGGAAGAGAGAGGAGGAGAGGCGACAGTTCTGCTGATCTCCAAACACGCTGTTACGGAACCACACTTGGGTCCACTCGCCCGCACGCACTAAAGCCCGTCTACGGACACGGGTCACGGTGAAGGAAAGTGCCGCGTTTACGGCAGGGCAACAAGCAAGGGGTCCAGGTACCTAGGGCTCAAAAGGCCCCCACTCCCCCGTGGCTTTCAGGGAAAGGTGTTGACAGATGGGGTGAGGCTGTTGGTGGGAATGTACACTGGTGCTGCCGCTATGCAGAACAGTGTGGAGGCTCCTCAAAACACTAAAGCTAGAGCTACCGTAGGACCCAGCAATCCCACTCCTGGGCATATACCCAGAGAAAACCATAATTCAAGAAGACACACGCACCCCAATATGTATAGCAGTACGATTTACAATAGCCAAGACATGGAAGCAACTTAAATGTCCATCGACAGAGGAATGGATAGGGAAGATGTGGTACATATGTGTGATGGAATACTACTCAGCCATAAAAAAGAATGAGATTATGCCATGTGCGGCAACATGGATGGACCTAGAGATTATCAGACTAAGTGAAGGACGTCAGACAAAGACAAATACCATACGCTATCACTCCTGTGTGGAATCTAAAACAGTGATACGAATGAACTTCTGAACAAAACGGAAACAGACTCACAGACATAGAAAAAAAACTTATGTTTACCAAAGGGAAAAGGTGGGGGAGAGGGATAGATCAGGAGGTTGGGGCTAACATATGCACACAACTATATATAAAACAGGAAATCAACAAGGACCTCCTGTAGAGCACAGGGATCTCTACTCAATATTCTGTAGTAACCTAGGGAGTTCCCTGGTGGCCCAGAGGTTAGGATTCTGGTCTTTCACGGCCGTGGCCCGGGTTCAATCCCTGGTCAGGGAACTGAGATCCTACAAGCCACACAGCACCACGAAGAAAAAGCAAAATTCGGTAATAACCTAAATGGGAAAACAATCTGAAAAAGAATAGATACCTGTGTCCATATAACTGAATCACTTTGCTGTACACCGGAAACTAACACAACACTGTAAATCAACTATACTCCCAATATAAAATTTAAAAAATGTTTAAAGTGAATTACAAACGAGTGGGGTGAGGGAGAGGAGGTTGAGGGGTGTGTGGTCAGCTTGTGGACATTCTTCCGATTGGTTGGTGGTGAGGTAATCTGAGGTCAACATCATCAACCGGCTGGTTCCAGCTGGTCTGGGGTCTACGTGCTTGTGGGCAGCATGCAGTTACCTTCCTCCCCCCTGCTGGGGGCTTCAGTCTCTGCAAAACAGCTCCAAGGACGTGGCTCAGAACAGTATCTACAGCCCTTGAGGAGGAACTAAAGGTCCTTGACTTTGTTTAATGGCTACACTAGTATTATTTGGTCTTTGGGGACTCTTTTCCTTTCTTTTGGCACTTTCTCCCTTCTCTGATTAAATTGTTTGTTTCCAACTCATGGAAGGCTAGGAGGCTAAAATTTTCTAAAGACAAGAAGCACGCAGAAGACATGGGGAGAATCCGTCCCAGGAAGGCCCCACAAGGTCCTGCTCACTTACAACATCACATTCAATCTGGGCTGCTTACGCCATTTTTGGACAACATACCAACACATCTTAAGATGGGTCCCACCCGACTGTTGCACATTTGGACAAGGTGCAGTGGGGTGGGATTATGCAAATCCAGATCTGAAGACTAGATAAAGCAATCAGGGTATTTCACAGTATACAAGAGAAATTTTCATGGGGACAGAATACCAACCTTCTAATATTTGAAAGCCTGTTAGCCAAGAGGGAGAGTGAACTTCTGTTTTGTTATACAAGGACCCAATCAGCTGTGATGGTTGAAAGCATGATGAACGCAAATCTGAATTCATTTGCCTCCTAACAATGCAACGTCTACAGCAGAGGGACACAGGTCCTCAGGCAGCAGTGCTTTTCCCAGCAGTGCAGACCCTGAGGAGAGCCAGGCTGTGGCAGCTCTGGAGGACCTCAGACACTCTTTGCACGGCCTCTGAGACCTAGAACATCTCAGAAAGTCCACGAGTGCAAACCAAAGAGACACTCAGTCCCTGCACCTTGGATGAACTGATTTGACTCTACGTATGCATTGCTTGGGCTAATTAGAAATATGGAAGTGATCAGAAGACAGAATAAACCTCTGGGCACATCCTGAACAACAGAGATACTTCTCATCAAAGTCCAAACAATAATTCAAAAGCAAGATTCAGAGCCAAACTGTGGAAACAAACCAAGTGTTCCCTGACAGATGAATGGATCAAGAAAATGTAGTGTGTATATTCACACAACAGATATTATTCACCCACAAACAGGAAGGAAAGCTTCTAATTGATACAAAGACCATTTATGTATTTTTCAAAGATTGACATTTCTTTGTATGAACAGTGAAAATTTAACAATTCCACTTTTAAGAGGAAAGGTTAGTGTTTCTTTGTAGAAACAATTAAGTCTCAGCAGTAGAGGCATAAGCACACACGTGCACACAGAGTAAACAGAATAGCGCCCCGCTACCTCCCCGCAATCTGATCCCCCGATGAGCCCTGCTGATTCTCCCTCCAAATATAGAGAACCTGTTTACTTCTCTCCATCTTCTCAGACATCGTCTTCCTGGACTACCACGCCAAATTCCTAACCTTATCTGGGTCTCCCGACTTCCACTCTTACTGAATCCCCACCCCATCCATTTATGCAGCAGCCAAAATCAATTGTTCCTCTTTCAGTGCAAACTGGATCAGGACACCTCTCATTCACTGCTTTCCCACTGCACTTGGCAAACATCTGAACTTCTTCAGACCCACGGTTTTATTTCCTTCTCACTCACTGTGTACTGTCCACACTGGCTTTGGGGTCTAGGAAGGAAATTTTGACACAGGCTACCACACAGATGACACGCGAAGACATTAAGCTAAGTGGATAAGTCAGATACAAATGGACAAATGTTACATGATTCCACTTCTGTGAGGTCCCCAGATGGGTCAAATTCATAGAGACAGAAAGTGGAGTGGTGGGTGTCAGGGGCTGGGAGGGGGGTGGGGAGTCAGTGTTTAATGGGGACAGAGTTTCACTTGGACAGGATGAAAACATTCTGGAGATGGATGGTCGGGATGGTTGCACAACGAGAATTCTTGTTTTCCTTCCTTAAGATTTTTGTTTTACTTATTTTCGGCTGCGTTGGGTCTTCGTTGCTGGGCGCAGGCTTTCTCTAGTCGCGGCGAGCGGGGGCTACTCTTCGGTGCAGTGTGCAGGCTTCTCATTGAGGTGGCTTCTCTTTGCGGCAGAGCATGGGCCCTAGGCGCGTGGGCTCAGTAGTTGTGGCTCATGGGCTGAGGAGTTATGGCTTGCAGGCTCAGTAGTTGTGGTGCACGGGCGTTAGGTGCTCCGTGGTATGTGGGATCTTCCCGGACCAGGGCTCGAACCTGTGTCCCCTGCATCGGCAGGCGGATTCTTGACCACTGTGCCACCAGGGAAACCCAAGAAAAAAGCAAGACTCAGACCCCAAGGGGAGGAGTGGAAGTACGAGTTGGGAGGTTCAGAAGAAGCTTCCAGTGACACTGCACGACCCTGAGTTGGCTATTTTCTTCTCTGCATCTCGGCTACCATATACTTCCTACCCTCATAGAAAAATAACCTGTCTGGAATTGGAAATTTTTCCATTTAGTCTTTTTGTGCATGTGACATTTTTATTCAGAAAAATAATCTGTGATGAACTGGAGTTTTTTCCATTTAGTATTTTGTACATGTGACATTTTTATTCAGGTAGTGAAATCTCTGGGTCAACAGTGATACCACATTCTCAAGATTTTGATAAGTAGACTAGAACTTCTTAACTGGAATCAAGGGGCAGGCTTTGGATAATCCATGGACTTTGTGACATCCAAAGGTGCCCTTTGTGTGTGTGTGTGTGTGTGTGTGTGTGTGTTTGTAGACACCCTTTGAAGGGTGCGTGAGCACCTGTAGTTTTCTATGATTTTAGCTTCTCCAAATGGCTCTTGGACTCAAAGGTGCCTGAGGGGAGCGGACGTGTACTCCCCCAGTACAGAATTCTGAACGCAGTGTCAGTAAACATTCAGCCAAAGAGCTTTGCCAAATTGCGTGTTTTAACGTAACTTTTTAATCCACTGAGTCGATGTACCTGGGATCTTTTTTTACATACTTATCTCACTCTTTATTTATTTTTTTTTGGGGGGGGTACGCAGGCCTCTCACGGTTGTGGCCTCTCCTGTTGCGGAGCACAGGCTCCGGTCGCGCAGGCTCAGCGGCCATGGCTCATGGGCCCAGCCACTCCGCGGCATGTGGGATCTTCCCGAACCGGGGTACCAACCCGTGTCCCCTGCATCGGCAGGTGGACTCTCAACCACTGCACCACCACGGAAGCCATTATCTCACTCTTATAAGGCTGAAACGTTGCTGCTTCCCCTAAGTTTTCTTGTCCCTCTCCCCACTCTCCCACCAGGCCGTGGAAGAGGAATGGGAGGGAGAGGGAGAGTCCAGCAGGGAGAGGACAGTGCACCTGCTGGGAAGCGGTAAAGAGGGGTCCAGGGTGGGAGGGAGGGAGACACAAGAGGGAGGGGATATGGGAACAGGTGTATATGTATAACTGATTCGCTTTGTTATAAAGCAGAAACTAATACGCCATTGTGAATCAACTGTACTCCAATAAACTCATAAAAAAAATTAGAACTACCATATGACACAGCATTTTCATTCCTGGATATATATCGAAAAAAATAAAACCAAAAACATTAATTTGAAAAGATATATGCACCCTAATGTTCATGGCAGCATTATTTACAATTGACAACATATGGAAGCAAGCTAAGTGTTTATTAAGAGATGAATGGGTAAGGAAGATGTGATATATATATATATACAATGGAATACTACTTAGCTAAAAAAAAATTTTGTTTGAATTGAAATTGTATCAAGTATCTTTTCCGACCACAATGCTATGAGACTAGATATCAATTACAGGAAAAGAGCTGTAAAAAAATACAAACACATGGAGGCTAAAGAATACACTACTCAATAACGAAGTGATCACTGAAGAAATCAAAGAGGAAATTAAAAAATACCTAGAAACAAATGACAATGGAGACACGACGACCCAAAACCTACGGGATGCAGCAAAAGCAGTTCTAAGAGGGAAGTTTATAGCAATACAATCCTACCTTAAGAAACAGGAAACATCTCGAATAAACAACCTAACCTTGCACCTAAAGCAATTACAGAAAGAAGAACAAAAACATCCCAAAGTTAGCAGAAGGAAAGAAATCATAAAAATCAGATCAGAAATAAATGAAAAAGAAATGAAGGAAACGATAGCAAAGATCAATAAAACTAAAAGCTGGTTCTTTGAGAAGATAAACAAAATTGATAAACCATTAGCCAGACTCATCAAGAAAAAAAGGGAGAAGACTCAAATCAATAGAATTAGAAATGAAAAAGGAGAAGTAACAACTGACACTGCAGAAATACAAAAGATCAGGAGAGATTACTATAAGCAACTCTATGCCAATAAAATGGACAACCTGGAAGAAATGGACAAATTCTTAGAAATGCTCAACCTGCCAAGACTGAATCAGGAAGAAATAGAAAATATGAACAGACCAATCACAAGCACTGAAATTGAAACTGTGATAAAAAATCTTCCAACAAACAAAAGCCCAGGACCAGATGGCTTCACAGGCGAATTCTATCAAGCATTTAGAGAAGAGCTAACACCTATCCTTCTGAAACTCTTCCAAAATATAGCAGAGGGAGGAACACTCCCAAACTCATTCTACGAGGCCACCATCACCTTGATACCAAAACCAGACAAGGATGTCACAAAGAAAGAAAACTACAGGCCAATATCACTGATGAACATAGATGCAAAAATCCTCAACAAAATACTAGCAAACAGAATCCAACAGCACATTAAAAGGATCATACACCATGATCAAGTGGCGTTTATTCCAGGAATGCAAGGATTCTTCAATATATGCAAATCAATCAACGTGATACACCATATTAACAAATTGAAGGAGAAAAACCATATGATCATCTCAATAGATGCAGACAAAGCTTTCGACAAAATTCAACACCCATTTATGATAAAAACCCTGCAGAAAGTAGGCATAGAGGGAACTTTCCTCAACATAATAAAGGCCATATATGACAAACCCACAGCCAGCATCGTCCTCAATGGTGAAAAACTGAAAGCATTTCCACTAAGATCAGGAACAAGACAAGGTTGCCCACTCTCACCACTCTTATTCAACGTAGTTTTGGAAGTTATAGCCACAGCAATCAGAGAAGAAAAGGAAATAAAAGGAATCCAAATTGGAAAAGAAGAAGTAAAGCTGTCACTGTTTGCAGATGACATGATACTATGCATAGAGAATCCTAAAGATGCTACCAGAAAACTACTAGAGCTAATCAATGAATTTGGTAAAGTTGCAGGATACAAAATTAATGCACAGAAATCTCTGGCATTCCTATATACTAATGATGAAAAATCTGAAAGTGAAATCAAGGAAACACTCCCATTTACCATTGCAACAAAAAGAATAAAATATCTAGGAATAAACCTACCTAAGGAGACAAAAGACCTGTATGCAGAAAATTATAAGACACTGATGAAAGAAATTAAAGATGATACAAATAGATGGAGAGATGTACCATGTTCTTGGATTGGAAGAATCAACATTGTGAAAATGACTCTACTACCCAAAGCAATCTACAGATTCAATGCAATCCCTATCAAACTACCACTGGCATTTTTCACAGAACTAGAACAAAAAGTTTCACAATTTGTATGGAAACACAAAAGACCCCGAATAGCCAAAGCAATCTTGAGAACGAAAAACGGAGCTGGAGCAATCAGGCTCCCCGACTTCAGACTATACCACAAAGCTACAGTACTCAAGACAGTATGGTACTGGCACAAAAACAGAAAGATAGCTAGGTTCATTTTTTTTTTTTTTTTTTTTTTTTTGCGGTAGGCGGGCCTCTCACTGTTGTGGCCTCTCCCCTTGCGGAGCACAGGCTCCGGACGCGCAGGCTCAGCAGCCATGGCTCACGGGCCTAGCCGCTCTGCGGCATGTGGGATTTTCCCAGACCGGGGCACGAACCCGTGTCCCCTGCACCGGCAGGCGGACTCTCAACCACTGCGCCACCAGGGAAGCCCTAGGTTCATTTTTAAATGGAAGATATACTCTAGATATTTAAATGTAGGGCATCTCTTCCTTTCAAATCTCAGAAAGAAAGGTGTGCTTCAGTTTCCCTGCAGAAAGCTCTAGTATCTTACTCCCTTTTGAAAGAGGAACTAATCCTTCTTTCTCTATTCTTCTTTGTCTTCTTCCCTTCATCAGCAATGAGCCTCTTTATCATTTTTGTCAGCCCAAAGAATAATTTTTCTCTTTCCAGGCCAGTCAAAAATTGTACACTACAAAGTAAACAGAAAGAGCTTTATTTATAAAAATAAAACAGCTATGGCATTAGTTCTTAAAGAGTATAAAACTTTGATCCCTCATTCCAACAAAAAGTCTTGTTAGCATTTAGGGTTCAATGAGAGGCAATAAACAAAAATGTTTTGGTGACTCATTTGACATCTTTACTAAAAGGTTTGAACTCATAATGGTGAATATCAGACATATTTGTGTTAGGCAATTAAAATTAAATTATATCTAGACGTATTTTAAATTACCATATTAACATTAACAAGTAATCTTAGAACTCATCTTGAAAGTAAAAGGTACTTTTATACTTTATAATGAAAAAATCAATAAAATGTGCCTTTATGAAGAGAAAATGTAATTATAATACCAATTAATGTTAACTGGTCACTTTTTTATTGAAGTAGAGTTGACATACAATATTATGTTAGTTTCAAGTGTTCAACATAGTGATCCAACATCTAAATACATTTGAATTGGTCACCATGATAAGTCTAGTAACCATATATCACCATACAAAATTATTACAGTATTATTGACTATATTCCTTATGCAGTAGATTGCATCCCCAAGACATTTATTTTATAACTGGAAATTTGTACCACTTAATCCCCTTCACCTATTTCTCTCAGTCCCCATCCCCCTTCCCCTCTAGTAATCACCAGTTTGTTCTCTGTATCTACAAGTTTGTTTCTCTTTTGTTTTCTTTGTTTTCTTTTTTAGATTTCACATATAAGTGAAATCATACAGTATTTGTTCTTCTCTGTCTTATTTCACTTAGCACACCTAGTACTCTAGGTCAATCCATGTTGTTGCAAGTGAAGATATTTCATTCTTTTTTAGGACTAAGTAATATTTCATTATATATGTGTGTATATATACACCACATCTTCTTTATCCATTCATCTATTTATGGACACTAGTTTCTTCCATATCTTGGCTAGTATAAGTAATGCTCCAATGAACAGAGGGGTGCATACATCCTTTCTTATTAGTGTCTTTGTTTTCTTTGGATAGATACTCAGAAGTTGAATTGTTGGATCATATGGTAATTCTATTTTTAACATTTAGGGGAACCTCTGTACTGTTTTCCATAGTGGCTGCACCAATTTACATTCCCACTAACAGTGCACAAGGGTTCCCTTTTGGATGATGGCCATTCTGACAGGTGTAAGGTGATATCTCACTGTGGTTTTGATTTGCATTTCCCAGATGATTAGTGATATTGAGCATCTTTTCATGTGTCTTTTGGTCATTTGTATGTATTCCCAAAGCAATGTAACCCCTATCAAAATGCCAATGGTATTTTTCACAGAATTAGAACAAATAATCCTAAAATTTGTATAGAATCATCCAAACAAACAAACAACCTCCAATAACCAAAGCTATATTGAGAAAGAAAAACAAACCTGGTGGTATGACATGCACTGATCTCAGACTATACTACAAAGCTATAGTAATCAAAACAGTATGGTATTAGCATAACAACAGACACATAGGTCAGTGGAATAGAGAGCCCAGAAATGAACCCACAGTTATGTGATCAATTAATCTACAACAAAGGAGGCAAGAACATACAATGAAATAAAGACAATAAATGGTGTTAGGAAAATTGGACAACTACCTGCAAAAGAGTGAAACTGAATTATTTCCTTATACCATATATAAAAATAAATTTAAAATGGATTAAAGACTCACATTTAAGACCTGAAACCATAAAACCCCTAGGAAAAATACATTGACATCGATCTTAGCAATATTTTTGGGGGGTCTATCTCCTCAGGCATGGCCAACAGAAGTAAAATTAAACAAGTGTCATTATATCAAACTGAAAGCTTTTGCAGAGAGGAGAAAACCATCACAAAATGAAAAGGTAACTTACTGAATGAAAGATTTTTTCAAATGATATATCTGATAAGGAGTTAATATCCAAATTATCTAAAGAAATCATACAATTTAATATCAAAAAACCCCAGATATTCCAATTTAAAAATGGGCAGAGAACCTGAACTGGTTACTTTTTAAAGTGTTTGATACAGTACTTAGATGCATTCTTTTTTCATTAGCCTTGAATATCAATACTCTTAACATCTCCATTTATAAATGAAGAAATTAAGGAATGGAGAGATAAATGACTTGTCTAAGGTACAAAGCTTATTACAAAAAAGATTATACTAAACCAGACCTCTGATTCAGATTCCTATACTTTAATCATTAGGGCTTACTGCAGAAGATTAGAGACAGAATTTGACATTGAAAGCTTAGATTCCAGTTTTTAATGAGACTTCTTCACCATGCCTTTATGTCTAAGGGAAAAAATTCTGGTCTGTACTGCCATTAATGATAATACTGCTTTAGAGAAATGTTCTGGAGGGAAAGGATATTATTCAAATTTATTTTTAAAGTGTTTTTTTTGGTTTGACTTTGTTTCTTAATTTTCTCATGCTAGGATGGGAGGGCAAACAAAACCTAAACTAACAATACCAACTATACGTGTGTGTGTGTGTGTGTGAGAGAGTGTGCCTGTACTTATAAGTATGAAAATACAACTTACAAGAAAAGGCAAGACCAGAATCTATAAGGCTAAGGATTTTGACTTTATCTTAGATGCAAGAGAAAGCAATTAAATGAAAAGATAGTTGTGTAGATACTAGGCTGTTCAAGTAGAGCAAAGGAGAAATGGTAGTG
Source organism: Mesoplodon bidens (assembly GCF_964165515.1). Lineage (NCBI taxonomy): Eukaryota > Metazoa > Chordata > Mammalia > Artiodactyla > Ziphiidae > Mesoplodon > Mesoplodon bidens. Next base: position 49,251 of record NW_027671944.1, on the reverse strand, counting down.
GCTAAGACGGTGGCAATGAAGATGAAGAGAAACATTATATATGTGATGAGAGAGAGAGAGATGAGATTCCAGAGGACCTAATGATGCAGTCTATGCAGAAAGTGAACAAAAGGAAGGAACTGAGGATCATTCCCAGGTTTTTGCATGGAGTTACTTTTTGTGTGAATCATGGCACCATTCACTGAGGAAGAAAAGATTTGCAGGATGGAAAAGTTTGGAAGAAGGAATCATTGAAGTTTCATTTTAGACATCTTAGTTGTAGAGACGTCAAGCAGTGTTCCTCATATTTCTCCAATGAAAAGAATCACCTGGGGATCTTATTGCACATATGGATTATCACCTTTTCTGCTAGAACTTCTGGTTTGGTAGTCTGAGTTGAACACAAAGTACTAGATTTTCTCACACTGCAGAAGAAAAAAAAACACACTGAAGGAGGTGGGAAAGAGCTAACCTAAGTAACTTTGGAAAACAGTATTTTAATATACTGTGATTAACCATGCACAATATATACTGAAAAGCTAAAGACAAAAAGAAATGTACACAAATATTGAACTTGTTAGTAAATTTATTTTTCACACGTGTACAGGTTAATGATTTTTAAATATTTTATGTGTATTCCAGAATTGAGCAAATGAATAGACTGCAAATAATGAGAATCAGGTTTCTAATTGTTAAAGAGTGACAAATAAGGAAAGGGTAAGGGAGGCTAGAATAAACCCTGTGCTGTTGGATTGGAATCAAGGTATCAATTTGAATTCATATATCAATTTGAAGTTATATATATATGTAGATAGACAGATGATAATGTGTGTGCGTGCACACGTGTGTGTATATACACACACACCCAGATAGATAATATGAAAATAGAGATACTTGTATATTTTTATGTATTTGTATATATATTTTTAGCTCTCTCTGCTGAAAACACAATGAGGTAGCTTGGATAGTGATAAATCCACCTCATACCAAGATTCTGGTTTCTGAATACCATTATTAATGCAAGGAACAAGAACTCCATGGAGAAATGACTGATTCAAGGCTGAGACAGGGGAAAGTAAAAGATGGGTCTGGAGCACTTTGTGGTGTCAGAAAGTAAGATATTACTCCAACAATTGTATGGCCATGTAGGAAAAATATAGGAGACAGCTGGAAGGAGTACCAGTGACCAAATATGGAACACTTTGAGAAACAAAACAATTAATGATAGTAATAAATTTTAACCCGTAGAATAAAATAATTATCCACAAGTTCACACTGATGTATGTATATATATGAACAAATAACCAGATAAATACATAAATGAAGGAGAAGAACAGCTCTTTCTTATACTCAAATTATAGTTAATAAATGTAGAGGGAATGATGGGGATAGAAAATGAACAATCATCAAACACCACAGTAATGGGTGGAGTCAAAAATTATTGATGGATGCTAAAATTAGTATGGGAAAATTAAACAAGAAGCAGAATATTTCAACAATCTCAAATAATTACAAAGGGAAAAATAGTGATTTTGCAGCTATCATTATAACTAAGTCATCAAAGTTAGCATCCCCAGTAGTGAGACATACAGATTTGTTTGTACCTCTAATATGTACTGAAAATGGCATAATATCTCTCCTGAAGTGTTCTTGTCAAGAAATACATATCCTCAGTCTAACCATGAGAAAATATCAAACAAACCCTATTTGAGAAAAATTCTACAAAATGACTGGCTAAGATTTTCCATTAGTTCAAGGTCATAACAGACAAAAAAAGACTGAGGAACTATCCTAGATTAGAGAAGAATGGGGAGATATGACAAGCAAATGCAATAAGGGATCCTAGATTTGAATCTGGACCGCAAGACAATAGGCAATATTTGAATACGAGTCTATAAATCATTAGTAGCATTGTGACAATGTAAACTTTCTGCTTTCAATAATTATACTCTAGTAATAGAAAATGTTAACATTTGGGGAAGCTGAGTAAAGGGTATATGGGAACTCATACTGCTATGTTTGAAGTTTTTTGATAAATAAGATTTGATAACACAGTTTTATAAAAACTTAGTTTGGACATTTCTGAACCTCTTTTTTGTTTCCTTATGGAAGAAAGTTGCTTGTTTAGGGATAATACTAAATCAATGGGGGTAAGATTTACACAGGACCAACCCTAACATTCATAGTGTGTGGCACAGGAAACAACTTTGAATGGCCATTTCAAGGAACAATATACTTAAGTGTATACAATGAGTAAAATGGATGAACTACACAAATTAATGAGTTGAAAAACCATAGAATCATAGAATTTTCTCACTGTAAAGGCTCTTACTTTCATAACTTTTCAGTTCCTATGGGTAAATACCAAAGAGCAGGATTACTAGATCACTGTATGGTAAAAGTACGTTTATTTTGGCAGAAACTGCCAAGTATCCCGCTAGCCACAAATGAGAATTCCAATTGTTCTGCATCATCACCAACTTCGGTATTTCAGTTTGGGGATTTTAGCCATTTAAATAGGTGTGTAGTGGTATCTCATTATCGTTCTAATTCAAAATTCACTGATGACATGGAATGTGTAGCATCTTTTCATATGCTTATTTGCCATGTGCCTATTTTCTTTGTTTAACCATAGTAGTTTTTTTTTTTTTTTAACCAAGGCCTGCTAACTCTTGTCCTCCTATGTCTATTTATGTTGTCTTTTTTCTTTCTTTCTTTTTTTGAACTTTTGATCATTTAGTCTTTTTCCTGGTTATGTCCAATTATTTTTTATACTAAAATTGGGCTTAACTTATTTTAGGAAACTATAAAGATACCTCCACATTCTGGATGTTGTTATCTTTCTCTTGAAAAGATTTACTTTGGCCCATGGCAGACAGTTACTATAGGGACTGGTAACCTTAGTCCATTCTCTGTTTGAGCTCATTCAAAGCCGTTTTTCAGTCTGTGTGAAGGTTGGTCTATTCCTGTCTTGTCCTTCCTCTACGGGTGTTGCCCTTTGGGATTACCATGTGAAAGTTTGGATTCTCCCTATTCCCAACTACCCTTGTATTTGTTAGGCTTTAAATGTAATGGTTCCCGCAGCCCTGTGAGACTAAAGATACACTTAGCTTCTCATTCCATTAGTTGTTGCCTTTAGCTTGAGCTGTTGCCCATTGGCTTCTGTGGTTAGAGTCTTTTGAACTCCTTGGCTTTTCAGTTCGTAGGCTGTAAGATTTGAATCAGCAAATGCCCCAAGGAGAAAAGCTGCACCAAATGTCAAGCTTGTGTATGTGTTTCCCTTCTCTCCACAACTTGGCCCACGTCTTGGTGTCTCTCTGACATTCAGATGGCAGCGAACAGATGTTTTCTTACTCTATCCAGCTTTTCTAAAATTTCTTTAGACTTCGCCTGATCTTATGTTATTATTGAACTACCATCTCAATTACCCCTAGGAAGAAAATTGACAATTTTATGTTTTATTTTTTTATTTTCTATATTACCTCAGTTTCTGTAGAGACCTTTTACCTCACTGTTCGGTCTAGTTCCTGTGTTAGCAGTAAGATGGAGATAAGCTGGAGGCTAAGAATACTGGGGGGAAATCACTGATGAATCATATGTCTCATTCTTTTTGTTTTTCCTCTCCTTATTTATTACTCTGGCAGCCTACACCTGCCTTTCTTCATTTGACCCAGTTGCCCAAATAAGAAACCCACTCTGGTAAAGACCTGACTTTACTCTCATAAATGTCTGCATGTTAGGATTAGCTAGATGATGAACACCATGCCAGAGTTCTTTGTGTGAGACTTTTGCAGACTTTTGTTAGCCCTTTAGTTTGCCTCTTGCAAATGCTGCTCAGATTGTTGAGGTTTTCTAAGATTCTGTAGGTCAAACCTCTCTACCTGCATATCAGATGAGCCCTTCTCTCTTTCCTGACTTCACTTGTGGGAGGTTAGCCCTCGGTTCTTCTTTTTCCTCATCCAATCATAATTGTTCATGAATTCCAAAAGGCCCTCAAAGTATCTATCGTCCCTTTCTCTCTTCTTTTTATCAACACTGCTAAATATTAACCATATATTTGCATACCTCTTTCTTACTTACAGTGGAATATTGGAAGGCTCGATCATTAAGTGTGAGCCCCACCAAACTAGGACTCATACAACACTCTCCTCCAGGCCAAAACTTTTGATATCCACTGGGTTTTTTTAATACTTTCTTATATGTAGCTAAATTTGTAAGGATTTAGTTAATGCCTGAGTTATGTGACAATAAGAAATCAGTCAAATTAGCACTACAGAAGTGCAGCTTAGACCTAGGGACCAGAACCAAGGACCACAAAAACCTGTTAACCAATAAGTTTCACTTGTACTTCATGTTTAACAACTGCTGAGGGTGAATGGGAAGTGAGGGAAAAAGAGTTTATCACAGAAACTTGCACTAAAATGAACAGGAAAATGACCCAGTTCCTGGTTCAAGTCACTGTAATCTGCTTCAATAAAGAATAACAGCACACAAGGAAAACAAACACTATATGATAGGAACAATGGATAATTAATTACCAGATCAGGGAGGACAGATTACACTTGCTATGGGATTTCATTAAAGAAGGATTCCAAAAAGTACTGGCTTCTTCTGAGAAGACTTCTCAGAACAGGTAGCATTTAAACTGAGTCTTGAACAAGTATATAGAGGGTAGGGAACAGGCCTTCCGGGCAGGGAACAGGCACAGTGTCAGGAATGGCACAAAGGGCTTATGGAATAGGGGACAAAAAAAAAAAAAAGCTGAACACAGGAGTGCTACGTGTTGGGGAATATGGGGGAAGGTTGGCTGAGGTTGGTTAAATGAAACATAATTAGACGGAAGAGAAAGTAGGTGCAAAGACACATGGAAGACTGTAGAAAGCCCCTGAAGATGGAGGTCAGCATAATAATATGAAGAACTCAGTGGTACTTTGACACTGTATGAATGTCTAGGTTTAAAAAAATCAGGAAAACACAATAAAAGAATAAACTACTGATATAATGATATGTAACCAGAGGCCAGATACCAAAGAATACACACTGTGTGTTTCCACGTATGTCATATATGGTGATAGAGGTCAGCTTAGGTGTTGCCCTGGGAGAGTATGGAACAGAAAGAAGTAACAGTGAACCGTGTAGGGTGTTAGAAATATTTTATAATATCTTGATCTGGTGTTGGATACATGGGTGCATAGAGGTGTAAAAATTCAGTTATTAGCAATGCAGTTAACCTACTAGAGTTTTTTTAATATATGCGTACATTAAAAAAAAGACTCTAGTAGGTTAATTAGGCTGTCAGTTGTATGAAGTAAATTTTGATCAAGGAATAGCCAAGGTAGTAATGCAGTAATAAGTTATAAATGTACTCACTGTGCTCTAGAATGTCACAATTGGAATACAAGAAATATGTGTAAGAAAAAAGACAAATATTCAACTTTGATGGTTGGATGAGCTGAATAAGTTAGATCACTCTACTTTCAATTTAAGAACTTGGCCAGTGTTTGGATACCTTTGAACAAAGAAAAAAAAGAAATACAATTTTTATTACGCATATACTATGTATCAATCCCTGACTTCTATTTTGACGCATATAAACATGGGAAATATTGCACCTTGTAACTGAGACAATGAAGATGAGTGAGGTAGCTGGTTTTGACACTAGAGGCTGAGAAAACCATCAGCTCATAATTGTAAGAAGTCTGAAGTCGGAGGAAAAGAATCAAGAGGAAATAGTGGTAAGTGCCAGGAGCTTCTGGAAACTACATCACAGATGAAGACTCCAGGATTGTTGAGCTTTCTAAGAGTCCCAATAACTCAGATAAAAACAGAGGGCTTAAAACTGAATCCTGGGGATATATGTATGCATATAGCTGATTCACTTTGTTACACAGCAGAAACTAACACAACACTGTAAAGCAATTATACTCCAATAAAGATGTAAAAAAAAAACAAAAAAAACACTGACGCCTGCAAAGTAACAGTTGTTAGGACAAACAGTAAAGAATTATAAGAAAAATAATCACATGCCTGTCCCAACAGAGAAATAGCCTAAGCTCCATCTCACCATTTCTCCGATTGGCCTTTCACAAAATACAGTCCCATCAGCTGAATATAGGTTTGTCAAGTAACTGTGAGTAAGACTGAATTAAACAAAAATAAATCAATTCCTTCCTCCAAAACTTTTCAGAGTATGTAATGAAACAAAGTGAAACTTGAATTTCATGTCGGGATGTAGAGTACAGTTCTTCCCAAATGCTTCTGTCCTGTAACTACATTAACATCATCTAAAACCAGTGTTCTGCAGGACAGAGATTGTGAAACGCTGCTCTCATCATGTAAGATATCAAGTCTTTCTGAAAATCCATTCTTCCTTCTGCCCTTTCTCCTGTTGTCCCTGTCACCTGGAATGTCTGTCCTAAGCTCCACCTGCCAAAACCCTACCCATTTTTAGGATCCAAGAGATAATAAAAGGCTTACATTACTGAAAGGCAGAGAAAGAAATCCCTTCCTAGGGATCTACATTTCCTTCCTAGGGAAAAGAAAAATTGTAAAGTATACCACGGTGACCTTAAGTCTATGAATGTAACTATGTTGTGTTACTTGGAGTTCTGTAAAAGTCAATGTGCTACAATATACATGGATATGAATGTTTGATCTCTTACAAGTAGAACTTGCTGATAACTTTCATCATGAGCGAGGTTAATGATTAAGGGAGCCATTGTATTTGGCTCAGCCCTTATAACTAGGGAATATTAAAATTGGAAAGGTCCCTAGATATTAGCAAATCTATCCACCTCATATTCTAAGTAAGGAAACTGAGACCTTCATAGATTGGATACTTATATTAACAAAGGAAAAGGATATAAGATTGGCAGACCTACCTTTTAGATTAAGAATTTTGAGATTTTTATAGACTACTAGGACATTATGTCCACTGATATTGAGACAATGTGTTTCTTAGTCATCATTTCCTATTGCACTGACCAAGCGAGGTGGCAGTCAGTAGTTGTACAAAGGGAAAAAGAAAACTTTAGAAACTCCAGATTTATATACACAGGGAAATTCATCATTCATGTTATTTAAGCTAACTGGATGCAGTTTATCAGCTACATTGAGGAATGGTGAAGTGAAGTGTCTTTACAATTAACATGTTAGTTTGTGTCATGACCTCCCTGGTGTTCAAGTGAGTTAACGGTTAGCACTCAACTAGGCACTTAAGAGCCCATTATAAATCTGGACTAAACATTTATTTGTGGCATCTTTATTCTTCTTTGGTGCCCTTAGGCAGAATTAGCCCTCTTATGTTTTGATAAATTCAAGTATTAAACAGGGCTAAGGTTTCACAAGTTCTTTGGCCTAAACATGGGGGTAAGGGAGACCAATGAGCTGGAGTACTTCTAGATTTAAGAATGGTCAGATTGAGGAAGAAGAGTCTTATGCCAGAGGTGAAAGAAGACTGATTATAATTACCTATTTTTAAAAATCCCAACCCTTTTCAATGTTCTAAAGTGATCAGGAAGTACATGGGTATGCTAGGAAGTAAGGGAGTCAAGCAAGAATATTCTCTAAGAGTTTGTGGATGGCAATGAAGAGGAAAGGAAGATAGAGACAATCCTGGAAAAGGTTTTGGTTGGCCATAATAATGAAGTCAGAAGGAGAAGAAGAAGAAGAAAAAGAAGAATGACACATGCAATGGGAAAGAGAAAGCAAGAATAGAGAAGCAAAAGGGAGAGTAGAAAAATGAGACAAATTTGGAGGAGGAAATGAGGAAGAAAACTGGGTGAAAGAAGGAAGCACTGATGGTAGACCACCTGACACTCAAACATTAACACGATGCACATTTAAGATGTGTCATCAATGGCCATGGTCATTACCCTCAAATAGTTTACAGTATGTGTTTCAGAGACATTTATAAATTGAAAATGACATTAAAATAAGTGCCAGGGTATAAGTATTCATGGAATTGTATGGGAGAATAAAATGTCCCCCGTCAAAGAGCCTTCTGAGACATCGGGAAAAAAGGAAAAACCTAAAAAGCATAAGACTCTTCCTATTTTCATTTCCAATGATACATCCCAATCTTGATGATCAATCAGCGATTTAAATATCAACTATAAACACAGTATTTTATGAGCTGCTATGCAGTGTACTAGAGCAATAGAACAGAGAGGACCTCAAACCCTCTGTTCCCTCAAATTGAAAGGCACGCTTCCTGACCTCTCCAGACCACTACTGGACACAGGGAACACACACTAATGTTTCAGGACCCCAACTAGCAGTCACCTGCTTAGTGATTACTTCCATGACACACCCTCACTAACACCACTGACTTTCCTGCTCCTACGGGACATGACATAAATTTCCTATTTTAACACATACCACAGTGCAGTATGATTGCGGGTAGATGTTCTAACAACTTAAAAGAGAATGATGACTTTTTTGCTCTTTACATCTTGTTATTTCCCTACTCATAATATTTCTTGAAGAGAAACCATAAAAATATAAACAAACACAAAAAACAGATAATATACAAAACGTGTGCTTTGTACCTTAACACAAACTTAAGTAAAATTAGTTCTGACAGTATCCGGCATGACAAACTTCCATGGTACAAATGAGAATGGACCAAGGTTTGAGCAGGTACAGGAGACAATCCAGGCATGAACAACACCAAGGAAAGGTAGACAGGAAGTAACATGGTGCGTAGGAAATCACGAGACCAGTCTGATGGGAAGAGACTGAAACAAGACTGAAACTCACTTTCTAAACCTCCATCTCCAATTGGACAATTCACAAGACACAGGTGCACCAAAGTGGCCAAATAGTCAATCCCTTTAATGGGGAGGAACAGTTTAAAATTTTATTGCTTTAGTTTGCCCAAAAGTAACTATCAAATGTTGGCAGGACACAATGAAGGCTTACCTTTGTTAACATAGTTAAGTCTCTCTCTCTCACAACTAGCCCACTTGGCTCCACGTTCCTTAGCGCATCCGATGCACTTACACAGCGTTGATGGGCTTTACACAGCTGGAAGGTCACATCTTTATTTCTTATTGCAGGAACACAACATCTGGAAACTTTATTTCTATCGGAAGCTACAGCAAAATTATTGTAAAATGAGTCATTTAAACCATACATTTTATCACCTTTAAAAAGCATCTGCTCTGTGCTAAGGATTAGAAATGACTCCTGTCCTTAAAGCCTCATTAAGGAGGAAGATCTATAAACTCAAAATTTCAATCACATGAGATAAAGAACTATAACCTTTAAGCACAGAAGTGCCTATGGAGGCCAAAAGTTATATCTAAGTGACGGCTTCATGATAACCCTGAAGTACAGTCTGGAAAGATGAGGCTATGCAGAGTTGGAGTAGGAGGTGCATTAACTGCACAGGGAGCACCTGTGCAAAGACACTCAAGCCTGACACCTGCTGGGCACTGTAAATACTGCAGGTGGGGATGCCTAAAGACCAGGGGTCCAAGTGTGAGAAGAGACAGAAATAAAAATAGAGATGTTGGCCCAAGCAAGCCTGGGAGAGAGCATGGCTTGTATCCCACAGGTGATGAGGCCTGGGGCTACCACTGGCTGAGTAAGGGTGCCTCCGCTGATTAGAAAAAGGCGCCCCGCTGCTGAAGGACCAATTAGATAAAGGGAGTGATCACAAAAAGCTCCCCTTCCTCAAGGCCAAAGAGCCCCAGGAGGCTTGGCAAAGCACAGTTCAGACTACAGGCCTCTGTGCAGAGCACACGCTGGGCGGCTAGTATGCACTAACTCTGTGTGGGCAAGCCATTAGCAGCATTATTTTAGGCATATCTTGTCATGTTAGAAGATCACTCAACCCGAGTAGGCAGATGAACTTAGAGGAACTGAGACCAGGGGCCGTGAAACCACCCAGGAGTTTCTGCCATAGCCTGGGCAAAATGTAATATGGATGAAGAAGAAAATTTAGGAGGAGGCCAAAATTTACAAGATAGACCCACTGGATGCAAGACATAAAGAAAGTTCAGTGAAGGAACTCTGAAGAGAATGGGCTCTACAATAAATTTTTCTTACATTCAATGTCAAATATCAGGCAAAATTAAGTACAGTGGCCTTTAAGGTCCCTTCCAGCTCTAATTTCTTTTGATTTCTAACTTATTACTCTGGTTAAGTAAAGTCCCTTCAGAGGTACAGAACAGTTCTTATACCTGAATGGGACGCAAAGAATAATCTGACTTCTCTTCACCAGGGGAGGAGTTGAACTATCCTTGCAGAAGAGATAACAGATGGTGTGAACCCCAGATCCTAGAAAAGGGCCAGGCACACGATAAGTATTCAGCTTTTCAAAATCAAATGAACAATCATTTCCTGTCCTAGATCTTTACACCCTTCCTCTGCTGGCTACTTTCTCACAGCTTATAAACATCCTCAAATATACCCACTTAAAAATCTCTCAGACCTATGATTCTTTGGATCTTCTTGTGGATAACCTAAGTCTCTACCATGCCTTCAAACACCTCTCCTCCCCAAAAGCCCAGATCTGAACCTTGGGCCCAGACCTGTCTACCAGGCCCCTCTAAAGCACTGAAGATGAACTAAAATCCTCGCCCCACCCCCAGTACCTTCCTACGGTGCTCTGTATCTCTCAAAAAGATGCAGCTGTAAACTGTCACCCACGCTTGCTGCCCTCCCTTTTCTAACTGGTCACCAGGCCCCACCCATTCTCTCTCAGATCTGCAAAATCCAGTCCAACCTTTTATAACTTAAGTGGGAACCTTAGATTACAATTCACCCTGCACTCAATCAAGTGCCTTGCACATGGAGGTCCGGGTAAGTCTCTAAACCAGAAGTCCATCTCACTGTTCTTTAGGGTTTCCCACAGCCTTCAGGATAAACATCTAAACTTCTGACAGGACAAACAAGGCCCCGTTCTGTTGGGCCCCACTAGGTTTCCAATATCAACTCTCATTTCTTTCCCAAACCCTGAGTTCCAGTCCTATACCTTAGTTTTGCCATATTTTCTTATATTTCTCAAACTTTGACACACACTGCTCCCTCCTGCCACCCCAGTAGCTTCTACATATCCTTAGAAAGGATGGCACCTCCTCCAAGAAGCCTACCCTGAACTTTCCCTTCCAAGATTCTGTGCTCTGCAAAGGGGAAAGGTGGGGGGGGGGGATACATTAGGACTTTGGCATTAACATAGACACACGACTCTATATCAAATAGATCATCAACAAGGACCTACTGCACAGCACAGGGAACTCTACTCCATAGCCTGGAACAAACTGTACGGGAAAAGAATCTGAAAAGGAATGGATACATGTATAACGGAATCACTTTACTGTACACCTGAAACTAACACAATATTGTACATCAACTATCCTCCAATATAAAATAAAAATTAAATTAAAGAAAAAAGAGATTCTGTGCTCTATAGCACCAGAACTCACTTCTTCAGAGCACTGACTACTGTGCTTGTGTTTACTTGCTGCCCAGTAGAAGGGAAGATTACCTAGGGCAGAAGCATCCTCTCCAGCAGCCCTTGGTTCTGACAACTCATTCAAGTGCCAGGCTACTTTACACACATAACCTGCTTAATTCATTCTAAGAACCCACAGAAAGAGTGGTTATTAATGTCATTTTACAAGTGTGGGGATTGTAGTGCAAAAGAAACCTGCCCAGGCCACAGACAGCATAAGCCCTGGAATTCAAACCCTAGGCTGCCTTCACACCAGTGCTCTTTCCACTATATGATACGACTACTGAAAAACAGATTTTTTCTTTCCTGAGCCCTGTTTTAATGGAAAGGAAATGAAGCTGGGATATATCCATTTCCTAATCGCTTTGGTGTGTACCAGGCAAAGTCATTCAACAGACCAGGTAACATCTGTGCAACAATTAACGATGCTCCAAACTGTGCTAAGTGTTCTACTTTGTAGAGTCTAGAAGCATTAACACAGTGCATCCTTGTAACCGCCAGAGAGACTGGGTCCTGTTAAGCCCACGCTACAGATGAGAACACTGAGACCTTGAAGCCTTAAGGCACTCGGCCGGGGTCACCGAGCCGGCAGGAGTCCTAGGCCACACGCCCTGTCTAGTGCACGCACACCCGGTCACTGGGCACTGGTTCTAGTGCCCACCCTCCACCTTGCACCATTTAAAACCCCGCTTCTCAGTGCCCACACGAGGGGCCCTGGAAGCGGGAAGTACAAACCTGTCTCGACACGCCGTGGCTGGAAGAAGCTCTGGATACAGATCAGGGGCAGCGGGTGCTCAGGAGCGGCGCCCAGTGCACCCCGCGGAGGCGGTCGGCCTTAAGTCCAGCAGGCCCTCCTGTAGGGAAGCGCGCACGGAGGGCAGAGGCACCGAGTCCTGCAGCGCGCACAGGTCCTCAGAGCGCGGAAAGATATCGGCCACGCCGTCCCGGCGCAGCTTCACCAAGGGATCATGGCCCGAGCGCGGCCTCGGGGACGCTGGCTGCGGACATGATGCCCACACCCGCCTGGGGGCCCCGGCTCGCCTCCCGGCCCCTCGGGCGCCCACCGCCCGGCGGCTGCGGCCCCGCAGCGTGCGCAGGACCGGCGTCGCAGCCAGAAGACATAGGGCCACGGGCCCCAGCTACGCCAACCCCCCCATGCCGCGCTCCGGAGACCCCGCACGGCCTGGTGTTGGCGCACGCACCTACGCCCTCCACGCCGCGGGGCTGCCGTTTATAAGTCAGCGGGCGGGACCGTGGGGGCGGGGCTCGAGGACGTCAGCACGCTCGCCGTGCGTCGCGTCCGCATGCAGCCCTGTCTCCCATGGTGACGCAGCCTGAAGAGTAGGGGCTTGAGCTCTGAGACTAAGGCAGCGCGAAACGTTGGAGGTGTGGAGACTTTGGGGCTTCCAAAAAGCGTTTGCTGACTCATCCAAACAAAAGTGAGACCTGGTTGTATCAACGCATTTGAAAAGTAAACTCCCGTAAGTGTCTGTGCTCCCCCCGCCCAGGAGAGAGCGTGTATTCCGTGAGGGACACACGAAAGGCTGAGTGAACGTCTGCCTGTGGTCCCTTACCTGGTGCACGGGTGTGTGAATTTATGCGGAGAGCTCTTAATTTCCGTAGTTTCTGCTAACTTGACACGGTAGTTGGCAAATGGTGACGTGTTCCATGCATTCAGGACATGATCGTGGTTACTAATAATCACTTTGTTTTGTACTGACAACTCCACAGAGAATTTACTACTGAATATCCACTTTACAGAAGAGAAACTGAGGCGTAGGAAGTGAAGTGGCCGAGTAAGAGTAAGGACTCAGACAATTGGTGTTAGTAAATGAACCCTGCAAGGAGGCCGTTAGCCTGCGGTGGCTCTAGTGATGCGGCCGCCTACGTAAAGCAACCGAAATCTAAGCCTGTCAACGCCTCAGGGTGACGCACAGCGCTGAGGACAACCAGTCAGAAACCACCAACTAGGCTTTAAAGCGATAGCAAGTCAGTCATTTCCTTGCTTTGCTTCTGCCCTTTGAAACTAAAAATCTCTGCAGCTCCTGTGGCTGGAGTGCTCCTCACCACTTCCGCTTTGGCGGTGCCTGAATTGAATCTATTTTTGCTCACGTAAAGTCTTCTTTTAAACATGCCTCAGTTTGTCTTTTAACATTGGCCGTAGAAGTTGGATTTGTGTCCAGTTTCTAGAACAGTGGTCGTCCTCTGGTCAGGCCTTAGGCGTTATGCATACAACGTTCCTCTTCTACCACCACCTTCTGGATGCCTCCACCCACTACCAGCTCCCGCGTATCAGATCCCCTAGATGTGGTCAGCAATGGCTTTCACATGCAGCGTGCTCACATTATAACATTGCAGACACTCCTCCGTCCTCCAGCCAGCGTGTGAAGTGCAACATTACCATTCCTGTTGAAGAGCCTGCTGTGACCACTTTCCCAAACACAGCCACTCCCCAGCTGACCCTGGGTGACCACTCTTCTGAACTTGGTCTCCATCACTGCATGGATGTCTTTCTATTTAGGCTACATTTTTAAGTATTCTTAAACCTCATATAGTATTCTACTATGTTTTCTCTTCTTACTTGCTTTTTTTAGTGTTATCTTTGCTAGGTTCATCCATTCTGACACGTAAAGATCTGTCTAGTTCATGTAGTTTCCTCACTATGTAGGATTCCCATGTAGGGAAATGCAATAATTTATATTTTCCTGCATTTTCCTGTTGATGGACATTTAAATTGTTTCCAATTTTCAGTATGATTTCTGTTGTAAAAAATTTTGTATACTTTTTAAAGGATACTTTACATTTACAGTTATTACAAAATATTGGCTATATTCCCTGTGTTGTACAATACATCTTTGAGCCTATCGTACACCCAGTAGTTGACATCTCTCACTTCCCCACCCCGTATTGCCCCCTCCTCCCCCTCCGCACTGGCAACCATTAGTTTGTTCTCTATATCTGTGATTCCCCTTCTTTTTTGTTATATTCGGTAGATTGCTGTATTTTTTAGATTCCATATATAGGTGATATCCTACAGTGTTTGTTTTTGTTTGACTTATTTCACTTACCACAATGCCCTCCAAGTCCATCTATGTTGCTGCAAATGGCAACATTTCTTTCTTTTTTAAGGCTGAGTAGTATGCCATTGGTTATATGTACCACATCTTCTTTATCCATTCATCACTTGATGAGACTTAGGTTGCTTCCATATCTTGGTAATTGTAAATACTGATGCTCCGAACATTGGGGTGCATGTATCTTTTCAAATACATGTTTTTGAAAACACATGTTTTTGTTCTTTTTGGATTTATACCCAGCACTGGAGTTGCGAGGTCATATGGTAGTTCTATTTTTAGTTTTTGAGAACCCTCCATACTGTTGTCCACAGTGGCTGCACCAGTTGACATTCCTACCAACGGTGTACCAGGGTTCCGTTTTCTCTAAAAATGGTAGATTTGCTTCCTAGGGTTAATTGAGATGGTAGTTCAGTAATAACATAAGATCAGGCGAAGTCTAAAGAAATTTTAGAAAAGCTGGATAGAGTAGGAGAACTTCTGTTCGCTGGCGTCTGAATGTTAGAGAGACACCAAGACATGTGGGCCAAGTTCTGGAGAGAAGGGAAACACAGACTCAAGCTTCACATTTGGTGCAGCTTTTCTCCTTGGGGCATTTGCTGATTGAAATGTTACAGCCTAGGAGCTGAAAAGCCAAAGAGTTCAAAGGACTCTAACGACAGAAGCCAAACGGCAAGAACCGTTTTCCATTGATAAACAGCATTTTAACTATGTAGAAGCAGAAAATGAAAAGAAAGAACTTTGCATTACATTTAATACAAGTTTAGGGAGATCTTTGTGGTATATTAGTGAACTTATTTGTGGAAATTTAGCCATGTACATTGTGTTGGAGAGGCACCAAGGGTTCAAGATTTCTCACAATTTGAGGACACAGTTGCCTTAAATGTAGGCATGGTGGCATCCATTTACATAACAATGATTTGGAGGATGTTGTGTTAGTCAGCTCTTGCTGTGATAATGCTTTGGAACAAATCACCCCAAACTCAGTTACATAAACAAGAATTTATTTTTCTTGGACCTATGGGCTAGCTGCAGTGGCTCTCTTTTAGACCTCTAGATGGCTAGTTTTGCTCCGTGTTTTGGGTCAGTTTGAGGTCTGTCACACACCTCTTCGTCTGGAGCCCAACTGTGAGGCCGCAGCTCCCAGGCCCTGTCTTCTCTAAAAGTTCACTGAAACATAGGTGAGCCCAACCGCACAAGCCCATTTAAGGCCTCTTCTGCTCATTTAAGGCCATCATGTCTGCTCATACTTCAGTGACCAAAACATGTCACAGATCTAAGCTGTATTTAGAATATGTGTATTTGTTTAAAGTTGGGTGCTCTCACAGAAGAATATTGCATTTTGGACAGTGTTAGCTTAGCATTTCCATCGGCATTTGCAAACGTGATAAACGTCGTGTGCACTTTTTCACCTTTGAGAACTTTTTGAAATTGTGGGACAATTTCTATGGGGAAAGAGGAAGGTAAGTTTTAGAACTCAACTCTAGTTATGGCAGTGTTGGGAGAAGAATTAATGAGATAAGGTCAATACAAATGAAAGATTTGGGATTCACATATTCATAATTAACATCAGCATTCTTCAGAACATTCCTGGAGAATTGTGATGCTTGCTTTACGTGATTTCTATCATAAATCATTATAATCTGACCAAGCCACTTCAGTAAAACATACATCATACAGTACATCGCATTTTAGTTTTTCCTACCACTGCACAACTTATCATCAGGCACGAAAGGCTACATATGGTATGGTTCCATTTCTACGAAATGCCCAGCAGTGGCACATCCATACACACGGCAAATATTATACATTAGTGGTTGCCAGGGGTTTGGAACAGAGGGAAATAGGGAATGAGTCCTTAAAATGGGTGTAGGTTTCCTCTTGGGGGGATGAAAATGTTTTGCAGCTGGACAGCGGTGATAGTTGCACAGCATTGTGACAGTACTAAATTCCACTGAATTGTAAAATGATCAAAATGGTGAATTTTGTGTTCTGTTCATTTTACTACACTAAAAAGGAGAAAGAATTAGGGAAAGACTTAGAGTTTGGGAAAGTAAGGTGAACTGGTCAAGAAAAAGACAGCTCTACTGTTCAGTTTTCTCTCAGCTCTCCCAGTGCATTAATCCTCAGCAAAAAGTAGCCTGAACTTGTAGATGATAGTCATTCAACAGAGTCCAGGGAAAAGTAAATAAAATAAAAGCCAACTCTTCTTCTTTAGCACATCTATGAAAGGTTAACTTCCTGCTCAGCCACATGGACATTCATGAAGACGTTTCACTTTAGGTGTCCTCTACTTCAGTACTTTACTCACAGCTCATTCACACATGTAGGCAACAGCATTCCTTAATTCGATGGACTCTGCAGTGCTGGTTGTGATCAGTCTCATGAAAAGAAAAGGGAAGGAGGAAAAAGCCTCCACATTGACTTGGTGGTCTTGACAAAATGGATGCAGAAGACAGCTTGAGTGTCAAACTGGAAACTTCTATTTTCCTTTTCCTTTGCTTTTTATCTTTCCTATCAGGTCTTCTGCCCACTTCCCACCCCCTTCTTTCAAACGGGAGAGACACTAATTAGCTGCTTTTTTGTGTTTGTGCTAAAACAACTATTGTTTTGGGTTTCTTGTTGTTCGGTGAACGTTATTGCTTTTACTGCCAAATGAGCTTTGGTGGTTGATGTAGGGGGTCTCTTGGGAACTTAACTTTTTCCAGTTTAAGTGGAAAAGCTTTTTTGTTTGAATGGGCTTTTACTGGGTGCTTCAAGGTTTGCTCTTGGCTCTTTGATGGGGGACTGGATAGCACTGTGTTTCCTTTGAGGCTCCGATAAACAAAGGATCCAATGTCCTCCTGGGCACTTTGTGTTGATTTTGCTGTGTGTCCTCTCTAATAGCCAGATGCAGATTCCAGGAAAATGACATATAAATGAATAGAAGTAATCTAATATTTTTAGAATTTGCTTTGGCCATACTCCTGGTCTTATTCTACTTGTAGCAGAGCATTAGTTATGTATATATTAACTATAATATACCAATATTAAATATTATATTGATATAGAAATGTAATATACTAATATTTATATTAATGTATAACAATTATGTATTATATTAATATATATTTTTGCCTAGCATATATTATATACAAAATATATGAGTAATGAAATGTATTTATATGGTTAATATGTTCATAATATTAATATGATATATCCTGTAATATTGATTATAAAACAATTATATCATAATATATAAATTATAAATATATATTTATATATATATTATAAATATATAATTATTATTATCTGATATAATACACTATAGTTAATATATTCTATATAACACAATACATAATGTATTAGTATAAGACAATTATATTATGTAATATAAATATAATACATCTATGAAACTATATATATTTTAATTATACATTACACATACAAGTATGTATAGCTATTTATAATTTTATTTACATAGGAATCTGTTCATCATAACAATTGATGTAAAAATATGCAATATTTTCAATCAAATAGGCCTTAACCTCACTACCTACACATAACTACTTTTACAATCGTGAACCCTGTCTAACTCATGCTTCCATATCTCTCAACCTGCTTTTCTACACATGCACATAGACACACATTTATACACTATATATATGTATACTACCAGTTTTCAGTTCAATGTGTATAACTATATAATATATATAATTATATTCCTGTGTATGTATACAAATATAAATCAAAGGTATGTGTATAGGTATGTATTTCATATGTTTATATAACTAGATCATACAAATAATGTATGTGTATATAAATACATGACTATATACATACATACACAGAAATATACTTATTTAAACAAAAGGGACCTAAATAAACATAGTTCTCTAAGAATAAAACTAGTTATGTCTCACTGTTTCAATAAGAGTGTATAGTTTTCTACTGTATGTGCTTCTATAATTGTTATGAACAATTCCCATTTGTTGAATGTTAAGTTGTTTTAATTTTTTGCCATTATTAATGAAGCTCTAAAGAATACGGTGGGCAAGATTACTTGAAAAACTCTCCTAAAGGAAAAGGGTTAGGTATGCTAGGTTAAATGTACACAACTTATTTTTAAGTGCGTGGTTGATTTTTGAAGTATGCAGTAGAAATTTCCAGGACCCATGAAAGAAGGGTGGTACATGCATGAGAGTTATAGCTATATTAGGAGTGGATTGAAGATCTTGATAGCTTAGAACAGAAGCTGGAAATCCTGTTTTTATGGAGCCAAGTGGCAAATATTTTAGGCTTTGTAGACCAAAGAGGCAAAATTGAGGATATTATTTAGGTACTTAGGTAACCATTTAAAACGTTACCAGTTAAAATGTGTAAATTATTCATAGCTCATAGGCCATAAAAATAGGCCTCTGTCTGGATGCCTTAGTTTAATGACACACCTGACATAGAAACTTGTTTTTAAATGACCATGACCACATGAGAGGCAGGAGGTAAGACTCCATTCCTACTAGATGGGAAATTAGAACTAAACCTATCTATCCCTAGCTTCACCTTCAATGAAAGGGTGTGCCAGGAGAAAAAATATCTGCTGGCAAAGGGAGACTAAGACCAAATTCTCTTGGCCTCTGCTCTGGGTAGGAAACAGGTAGGAAATCTTCAGAATTCTGAACCCCAGATCTGTGTTCCCAGTGTTTGGGTTGCCAATTTATGTGCGGTCTTGCAAACAGAAGCTAAGAAATTAACTTAAAATGCTCCCAAATCGGTGGTATTCCAAACACAAAACTAAACCCTTTCTGGAGAGGTAGACCTTCAACACAGGCCTATAGCATTCCCACAGATAAAGTTTAGCTAAACATGAGCTCATGATCTAAATTTACACAATAATGAAGAAATCAGCTAGAAGTGAAGAGAATCAGCAAAAAGCAATCAATACCAGAATTAGATTCCCAAGGCCATCCATCAGATGTTGGACTAATCAGGTGCAAGGCAGAAAATATACATAAAACTAGAACTGAAACAAGGAACAAGGATGTTTTAAAAGACTGGGTAGGATCTTTAAAACATTTTTCAAGTACATGTCATTGATAAAGCTAAAAACTCGAAGGTCGTGTAATACAGCAGATTAATCATGGAGAAGAGTGAATTTATGCTGTTTTTAAAAATATGGCAAATCAGATTTTCTGCCTAATTATATAAGTAGATCTATCTTTAAAAAATACACATTATTTTAAAGACTTATTGGCTGTAAAATAAGTTAAGGGTATTTCAAAGGGCTTCTCTCCAAAGAAAAGTGAGAAGTAGCAAAACACAGAAAGTCGAGGGTAAAAAATGTCAATATATACATTGCGATAGGGTGAACTAAGCCTTAGGCTAGCAACAATGTGGACGAGCTGACCCTTAGATACTTACAACTAAGCTGGAATCTTCAAAAAGTTCAACTATTTATAACTAAAAAGATTTCTAAAAATTAATAATCAAGTGTTTTAATTGATATCAGAAGAGTAAAACAATAAACCCGGAGAACATAGAAAAATAGATAATAAATACATGAGCAGAACTTAATAAAACAGAAAAAAGTATAAAATTGAGGTGATTTAGTAAGTCAAAGGAATATTCTTTGAAAAGATTTAAAAAACACACTTTGATTAAGCAAAACAAAAACATAAGTAAATAATATACAGAAAGAATCAGGACAATGTTATAGCAGAGAGTACAAACAGAGAATATATAAAATGCCAGTAAATTTGAACATTTCTGTAAAGTGGACAATTTCCTAGCTCCTAAAGTTTACCAAAACTGACACAAGAGGAAATCTATAGCTGGAGTTCTTTCACCAGTAAAGGAATTATGTCAATAGTTTACAATCTTTCACCAAGAAAATACCAGACCCAGCCAGATCATTTGGGAGGTGTATTCTATCGAACTTCTATTAAACAGGTAACGTTAATATTAACAAAGAAAAACTTCTAGAGAAAGCGACGGAAGAATGCTCCTTTATTCATCTTATGAAGTCTATATAATCCTAATACTGAAAATAGATTAGGACTGTAAGGAAAAAGAAATTTACAGGTCAAATTTCCTTGTAAATATAAAAGCAAAAATTTTAAACTATGATATTAGCTACCCAAGTTCACTAGAGTAAGAAAAAGCATGAGCAAGTTAGGTCATCCAGTCAATGAAAAGGTAGTTTAAAGTCAAGAATATATATCAATAGCTTGAAATTACCACATTTTATTTCTTTCATCTGTCTCTTTAAAAAATTGATAAGTACTTATATTGATCTCTCTTGTACTAGGCACTGTGCCAAGGCACTTACATATTTACTCCTTTAAACCTTCTATCATCCCTGTGGGAAAGTTCTATTTTGCTTCCATTTCGTAGCTAAGACTCTAACCCCCAGGAAAGTGAAGCAACATTTGTAAGTTTTTGTGGATGGTCAGTGATGGGACCAGTACAGGAACATCCAAAGTCTGTGCTTGGGAACAGTGCCACATGTTCACACTCACATTACAGATGAAAGGAAAGGAACCATGCACTTACCATATGGATTAAATCTCACATTACAGGTTAAAGGAAAGGAACCATGCACTTACATTATAGATGAATACCCCCATAACAGGTTAAAGGAAAAAGAAACATGTGCTTCTCTCAAAAGTTGTAAACAAAGCATATCCATTTCTTAATATATTTCCCAATTTCTTTTGCTTGTTTTCTGACCTTTGTAGTGCATTTTGCCATGAGGCAAATTTTAATTCTTATATAATTAAATGTATCCTTTTTTCTTTGTATCTTAGAAAGGTATTCCTCATGAATACTTTATTTCATGTCTCCCAGGTTTCTGATACTTTTACAGTTTCATTATTTTTTTAACTTTTAACTAGTTGCTGTATCTAGAATTTAGTAATGATAGCCATATTTTCCCACTTCTGTTGAATAATTTTTGCTACTGATCCAAAATGTGAATTTTATTTTAATCTCAATTCCCTTATGCTCTTGCATTTAATTTTAAGATGCTTCCTATTCCACTGGTTGTTTTGTCTATCTAAAACAAAATGCTACCTTAATTATAATGTAATTATAATATAATAAATGTAATTAGTAAACATAATACGAAATATAATAAATAGCATATATAAAATAACAAAATATAATTTACCTTATAACAAGGTCCAAGGAGAGCCAAACTATACAATCACTTGAAATAGCCCCCAAAAGATAGTTTCTAAAGTTCAATATTCATTTGTAATTTAGAAGAAAGAGTAAAATAGGGATTGATGAATGCTTCCAAAATAAGAAGAAATTATATGTCTAAAAGAGAAAGAGGTAAATGATAAACTTTAGTAACACTGGCAATAAATGCAGGACAAGATGAGGATGCCTGATATAATGTTAAAGAAAAAGTATTATGTAACATTGTTTTTGCAGCACTGATGAGTTCAGTGAAAAGAGAATCTCATAGAAATGAGTATCTCGTTCTTCTTAATGTCTGTACACTTGTCCATTGCATGAACATAACAGCTTATTTAGCCAATATGTTACTGATCTGCATCTGGATTTCTAGGTTTTCATGGAATTTTATTATGCACAATTGTTTCAAACACTAGGACTTCCTCTCATGTTTATATCTTTTGAAAGAAACAATATCCCCACAGATGATTTATCTGTGCTGGCTGCTAGCTGACTTTGGGTACTTCTCAGTTCTTCCCTTTACCTTCCTTGTCAATATGAAAATGGAAGGCAAGAAGGTCTCCTGTTTAGAGGCTGTAAAGATAGATCTTGGTGATAAAGTCTTGGTGGTAAAGGCTAAAAGTATCAACCCAGAACAAACGTTTTTCCAGCTGTAACTATGTGTGATTCCCTTGGCTTGATTCCGTAGAGGATGTAAGACAACACTGTAGAATCTGCGTCAAAGTGCTTCCAGTAGGATGGGCTAAGTCAAGTATGGTGGCATATGTAATTCAAGACAAAATATAATGTCTCCTTTTCTCTCCTAGCAAAACTTGGTGGAGTGAATGTAGAAGTCACTGTATGCTTTGAATTAAAGGAACACAATAAATCTTGTTTTGGAAGGTAAGTATTCTGGTCTCTTTGTGGAGATGAATTGGAAATTGTCTAGAAGAAGGAAAATGAGGTTAACCAAAGTTAAACTCATAAATAATTGAGCATTAATTAAATAACTGTGGTCTAGGTTTGTCTTTGATCATAATTTCTCCCAATTTATAGACCTCTTTGCTACTTGATGAATCCTTGTCAGAGATGCACTTAACAATGATTATTACTTGTGTATTAGGTTTTGCCTGGGCCCTGAAGAAACTACCCTAAATTACCAGCTATGATTGTCACTTGATTTCCTCACAGAGAACAATCAGAACTCCTTGTCTTAAGTGGCTTGGAATGTGAAACTATAGTCTCTTAGATATTGTTAGAGGACCCTACAGAGCCCATTGGTGAAAGTTTGGAAAACACTGGGCTTCTTAAAATTGATTCTTGTAGTGCTTTAGGAAAGATCACTGAACCAAAAGGATAACGGTGTTTCTGGTTCTGTTGTTAGCATTCTCCATAGAAACATTGCTGAAGCTTCTGGACTCAATTTCCTTCCCCATGTGTGAATGTCACTGAAAATATCCAACTCCATTCTATCCCCATATAACTTCAGAAACTAAGCAAAATGAGGACTCAAAATTCATTTCAAATAATGAAATGAATATATAACGTAGAATGGAACTGGAAAAATACCTGGTTTAAATTCTGGAAAGTACCAACTATACAATTCTGGATAAGTTGCTTACTCTTGCTTAGTCTAATTTAATGCCCATCTCACAGGATGTTATGATGATTAATTTAATATCTTTGTATAACACACAGTGTTATGTAATTTCTTCTTGTTTTTCTTGAGTAAATTCATATCCTTAAGCAACTCACTGTAAACAATAGTTACTTACTTGCTTAAATTACTCTTATCTTCTATTATCACCTGAACTGTGTCCTGCTCAAGTTAATATGTGGAAGTCTTAACCCCCAATACCTCGTAATCTGACTGTATTTGGAGATAAGGCCCTTAAATAGGTAACTGAGGTCAAATGAGGTCAAATGGGTGGGCTCTAATTCAATATGACTGGTGTCCTTATAAAAAGAAAATATTAGGACACAGACATGCACAGAGAGAAGACCATGTGAAGACAAAAGGAAAACATGGCCCCTACAAACCAAGAAGAGATACCTCAGAAGAAATCAATCCTGTTGACGCCTTATCTCAGATTTCTAGCCTCTACACCCGTGAGTGAGTAAATTTCTGTTGTTTAACCTCCTCAGTCTCTGGTACTTTGTCATGGCAGCTCTAGGAAACTAATACAACTTTTTATGGCCTCCTTGTCTCAAGTTGAAAGTTCAATATTTGGCATCACAGCTAAGAAACAAAAATATCATCTACATTCCTTGTTGTAGTCTTTCTTCCCCATTCTCATTGCTAGTAATTTTCATATTTGGGTCTGTTTTCTGTATCTTGTAAACAGAGCATTACGCTCATTTCTAGTCTTACTGCTAACATACAATAAATGTGCAGATACCGAATAGATTTTGGAGAAGTGCAACATATAGTTGGTACATGTGTGAAATGTGTGTATTCATATAATTTATACTGTTTCTCTATTTTCTTCCTTTGGTGTGAGCTAAGATTCTCTGCTTTTGTGACTAGCGCTCCTGAATACTAATCCCTGAATTTAATTCACCAAAAATTGTCAAAAATAATAATAATATGGGGAAAGAGAGAGTGATAGAGGGAGAAGAACAAACAATCAGGCAAGGGCAGTACTGTGAATTATTAGGGTCTTATTAATAACATTATGTTAGTCTAGAGGAAATGACCGTAAGTATCATCAGTGAGCCCAGTTGGTCTTTACTGACTGCTAGACACATCCCTGAGTTCTGTTCTTAGTCTCCAACTGTATGATGACTACTGTCTGGAAGTATTATCTGAACAACTAAAGTCACTTAATGGAAAAGGAATATGTCTTTAGAGAAGCAACAATAACTTTTCTATCTTATTAAAAAGCAATGTTGACTGTCTGGAAACCTCAGTCATATTTGTAAGCAGAAAAGCATTGGCTATTAAAAGTGGATGATGTAAAGAGATGAGCAGAAACTTTGGCGATAGGTATACCTGGATTTAATTCTCACTTCTACCACTTGGCAGCTGGATGGCCTTAGGCAAGTTTCATACCTCCCTGAAATTCACTTGATTCAGTCTGTAAAATGGCATAATAACTTATTATAGCATCCTTTTAGGAATTTTAAATCAGTTATTGAAATAAAAGTACACACTATATAGACAAGTATGGATTCCTCAATAGGTGTTTGACCTTTCACTTCTCCAGTATCCCACCCCCATGAAATAAAGAAAAATACTGTTTAAAATGTATGAATATTTCATTGTTCTAAAGTTAAAGCCATAAAAATAAAAATAATCAAATGGCCTACTATCATACCATTAGAAGAACAAAAAAATAGGTGTTCATGAGAGTTCCAAATTAGAATACAAGTTTTCATTAGGCACCTGTTTATGTATGCTATTCTGCTCTTTACAATAAATAATTAAATTTAAAAGACTTATTTCCTCACCTTTAAGACTTTATGAGTTTACAAATTACATATCGACCTATGCTAAAGTTTATACCGACCCATGCTAATGAATTCAGTACAGAAAACAAAAAACACTGCACTCAAGCAAACTACACATATATATATATTACTTAAATGCATTTATATCCTAGCATGTCTCATAAAGCATTGTGGTAACTCACCGGAATACAGACAATCAAATATAACTGCAAAAGCACTTAATATAAACAGGGCCAAGGATACATAGACAGAAGATGAAGAAAAGATGAGGGAAATGTGAACAGGAGGAAGTGTAGTTAATCGAGTTGTATGTTTTGACCTTAAGATTCTCTGTGTGGGGACTTCCCTGGTGGCACAGTGGTTGGGAATCCGCCTGCCAGTGCAGGGGACATGGGTTCGAGCCCTAGTCCGGGAAGATCCCACATGCCACGGAGCAACTAAGCCCGTGTGCCACAACTACTGAGCCTGTGCTCTAGGGCCCATGAGCCACAACTACTGAAGCCCGTGTGCCAAAACTACTGAAGCCCCAGCGCCTAGAGCCCATGCTCCACAACAAGAGATGCCACAGCAATGAGGAGCCCGCACACCACAACGAAGAGTAGCCCCCGCTCACCCCAACTAGAGACAGCCTGTGTGCAGCAACAAAGACCCAACACAGCCAAAAATAAATAATAAATTTATTTTTAAAAAAAGATTCTCTGTGGATAAAACAACATGTAAATAATTGGTTACAAAGCCACATTATTTGAAGGTGTCAGACTGCACATTAACAGTCTGACACAAAAGGACAGCACAGGAAAACTATTCAAAGGTAAAGATTTTTAAATCTTTGCAGTTTGATCCTTTTAGAGCAACTATAATGAGCTCGACACACATTTCAACACTCAACATTTTAATCACATGTTCAAAGTATGTCTCAGAGTCATTGGAAATAGCTGTTGTCTCTGTCCCTGATATCCAAAACTGATCTGTGATGTGTAAAATTCAGGAGGTATTGATATCCACTTTTTGGCATCTGAACAGGAAACAAAGTTGTTTTGCAGTGATAATAAAGAATGAAGTAGGGCCTCCCTGGTGGCGCAGTGGTTGAGAGTCCGCCTGCCGATGCAGGGGATACGGGTTCGTGCCCCGGTCTGGGAGGATCCCATATGCCGCGGAGCGGCTGGGCCCGTGAGCCATGGCCGCTGGGCCTGCGCATCCGGAGCCTGTGCTCCGCAACGGGAGAGGCCACAACAGTGAGAGGCCCGCATACCGCAAAAAAAAAAAAAAAAAAAAAAAGAATGAAGTAAATGCAAAAGGTTACAAAAGACAAAGTACTGAGGGAATGTATTAACAAAACGAGTCAAACTAAATTCTGGTGAACTGGGCCTACGATTTTACACACTCCATGGAAATACCCCAACCTAAATACTGGCATAGGAGGAAGGGTGCTGCGAAGCCCATCACAGTATAATCCTTTAAAATGTCCCTTTCAAGGTTGGCTCCACTCAACACTGAGTATAGGAAATCTTCCCATCAGGCAGAAACACTGGCTGCCCAATGATTGACCAAGAAATTAACACACTAATGAATAAATGATGCTAATTTATTTCTATCCCTGACAACGGAAAACAGCACACACTCTGTGTCAATGGTATGTCCTCTTTCCCACTTTTCTAAATGGTAAATTATGTTTTTCCCTTCATTGCTTTATATCATGTGTGGCAGGCATGATGGGAAATGGCTATCAATGGTTCTGTTATTGATTTCTACCTTCATTTCACTGTGGCTAAAGAAGATACTTTGTATGATTTCAATTTCTTAAAAATGTATTGGTACTTGTATTGTGGCCTAACATATGGTCTTTCCCGGAGAATGTTCCATGTGTACTTGAGAAAAATGTGTATTCTGCTGTTGTTGAGTGGAGTGATCTATATATGGCTGTTAGGTTTAGTTGATTAAATGTGTTATTCAGTCCCCCTACCTCTCTACTGATCTTCTGTCTAGATGTGTTTTCCATTATTGAAAGCAAGGTATTGATCTCCACCTATTATTTTAGAACTATCTATTTCTTCCTTCAATTCTGTCAATGTTTGCTTCACATATTTGGGGGTTGTTTGGTACATATATGTTTATAGTTGTTATATCTTCTTGATAGATTGAACTTGTTATCAACATATAGTGGCCTCCTTTTCCTCTTGTGATAGTTTTTGATTTAAAGTTTATTTTGTGTGATAATAACATAGCCATCCCAGATCTATCTTCCTTCCTTCCTTCCTTCATTCCTTCCTTTCTTTTTCTGTCTCTCTTTCCTTCTTTTTTGTTACTATTTGCATGGGATATTTTATTCTATGCTTTAACTTTCAAGTAACTTGTGTCTTTTGAAATCAAGTGAGTTTTTTGCGGACAGCATATACTTGGATTATGGTTGTTTTTAAAGTCCATTCTGCCAATGTTTATCTTTTTATTGGAGAGCTTAATCCACTTACTTTTTCAAAACTTACTGATGAGGAAGAACTTAATTCTGTCTGTTTCCTGCTTGTTTTCTGTATGTCTTATGCATTTTTTGCCCCTGATTTACTCCATTACTGACTTCTGTGCTTAGCCGATTTTCTTGTGGTGAACTCTTGATTCCCTTTTCATTTCTTTTTGCATATAGTCTATTGATATTTTCTTTGTGGTTCTCAAGAAGATTCCATTTACCATTCTAAAGTTAAAACAATATAATTTCAATTGAAACCAACTTCAGTAGCACACAGAAACTCTGTTCCTCTACAGTTCCATTCCTCCTCTTTACATTATTGTTGTCACAAATTACACCTTTATACTTTGTGAGCCCAAAAACATGGATTTATGATTATTTTATGCATTTGTTTTTTCAATCATGTAAGAAATAAAAAGTAGAGTTACAAGCCAATAACACAATACTGGCTTTAGTATTTGCCCATGTATTTATCTTTACTGGAGATTTCTATTTCTTTCTACAGCTTTGAGTTGCTGTCTAGTGTCCTTTCATTTCAACCTGAAGGTTCAATTTAGCATTTCTCCTAGGGCAGTGGTAGGAAGCTGTAAAATAAACGCCCTCAGCCTTTGTTCATCTGGGAATGCGTTAATTTCTCCCTAAGTTTTGAAACCAGTTTGGCCAAATATAGAATTCTTGGTGGACAATTTTTTTTCTTTCAGCACTTTAAATATGTCTGGCCTCTTGCTTCCGTGGTTTCATATAGGAAATTAGCTCTAATCTTTCTGAGGATCCCTGCTTTGTAACAAATTTCTTTTTTCTTTCTCCTTTGGGAGAAAAGATTCTTTCTGTGTCTTTTGGCTTCTGAGAGTTTGATTGTACTGTTTCTTGCTGTGGGGTTCTTTGAGTTTCTCTTAGTCCTGAAATCAGCCAAAGATTTATAGCAACCAAACACATACTGAACCAGGGAAGAGGCAATTTGAAAATGGCAGGAAAGCTTTGTGGCATTTTTACTTGCCCTTGCCCCATCCACTGTTAGTGTAGTGATGGTCTTAAAGTGGTGGAGTCTTAATGCAGTGATAGTCTTAAAGTAGCAGCAGACCATTCCTAGTATGGGACCCTCAATCCTGCTTCAGGAGGGAGCAGAAGAGACCGTACTGTCAGATTATCATGTGTATCTGTTCTAACCTGTCTGGGAGCTACCTGAAGGACTGACACAAGATGCTTATCTCTGTCTTAGCTAACTTGGAACACAGTCTGGAAAAGCAGCGGTCATTGCTCAAAAAAAGTGCAAGGTGAACTAACAAAGCATAGATGGCTGGGGCAGAAGACTGTGCATTGAAATACACTAGACCACAGAAGATGCAGGAGCCAAAGTTGGGGGAGATTCTTTGGGAAATTAGAACCTACAAAAAGTACACATGTGCCCAGAGAAATTCAGAAAGCCACATGCATACTCAAGATAAGATGCATGTTCTGAAAACACCAGAGGAGTCTCTAAGCTTTGACCATGGGTTGAGCCCT
This sequence comes from Mesoplodon bidens, assembly GCF_964165515.1. NCBI lineage: Eukaryota > Metazoa > Chordata > Mammalia > Artiodactyla > Ziphiidae > Mesoplodon > Mesoplodon bidens. The sequence continues at coordinate 20,168 of NW_027671944.1, read as the reverse complement.
GAACTCAATGCAGGTCAGCTAAATGTTGAAGGAGTGATCCATCAATCTGCACAATGGGCAGAGGTGTGTGGTTTTGAGTGTGCATGTGGATGTGCTTGTGTATATTTGTTTTTGTTTGTTTTAGTTGCAGGAATTCAAGGAAATCTCTGTCAAAACATTAGCTAAACATGAACTAAAGGAACAGAGACTTCAGTGCGTACATACAATAAGGAAAACAGTCATTGCAAAAATAGTTTGGAAAGGTCCCTAAACAAACAGACTACTACAGCCTTCAACAATCAAAAGCCCAGAAAACCCTGGGAAAGTGGGAGAATCTGATTTCCATAGATACTACATTATAATATTTGAAAGACAAATTTTCAACCAAAAAAATCACAAGGTATACAAAGACATGGAAAAGTATGGTCCATTTAAGAAAACAAATTAATTGATGAAACCATCCCTAAGGAAGCCCAGACATTTCTCCACTGCATATTCTTGCCTCCTTTTTCATAGACTCATTGACCATAAGTGCATGGGTTTCTTTCTGGGCTCTGTATTCTGTTCCAGTAATCGATGTTTTGTGCCAGTACCACACTGTTTTGATTACTGTAGGTTTGTAGCACAGTCTGAAGCCAGGGAGCATGATTCCTCCAGTTGTGTTCTTCTTTCTCAAGACTGTTTTAACTATTCAGGATCTTTTGTGTTTCCATACAAAGTTTAAAATTATTTGTTCTAGGTCTGTGGAAAATGCCCTTGATATGTTGATACAGACTGCATTGAATCCGTAGATTTCCTTGGGTATGATGGTCATTTTAACAATATTAATTCTTCCAATCCGTGACCATGGTATATCTTTCCAGCTGTTTGTGTCATCTTTAATTTCTTGTATCAGTGTCGTATAGTTCCCTGGGTACAGGTCTTTTACCTCCTTAGGCAGATTTATTCTTATGTATTTTATTCTTTTTTACGCGATTGTAAATGGGATTGTTTCCTTAATTTCTCTTTCTGATAGTTCACTGTTAGTGTATAGAAATACAATAGATTTCTATATATAAATTTTGTATCCTGCAAATTTGCCAAGTTCATTTTTGAGCTCTAATAATTTTTTGATGGTGTCTTTCAGATATTCTATGTATCATGCCATCTGCAAACAGTGACAGTTTTACTTTTTCCTTTCCATTTTGGAGTCCTTTTATTTATTTACTTTCTTGCCTGATTGCTGTGGCTAGGACTTCCAAAACTACCTTCAATAAAAGTGGTGAGAGTGGGCATCCTTGTCTTGTTCTAGATCTTAGGGGAAATGCTTTCAGCTTTTCACCATTGAGTATGTTAGCTATGGGCTTGTCATATATGGCCTTTATTATGTTGAGGTATGTTCCCTCTATGCCCACTTTCTGGAGAGTTTTTACCATGAATGGATATTGAATTTTTTTCAAAAGCTTTTTTTGCATCTCTTGAGATGATCATATGGTTTTTAGTGTTCAATTTGTTACTGTGATGATGAGAGACCTAAGACAGCTACAGAGGCTAAGTGACCTTTCCTTCCCTGAATGGGTAGGTATCCTTGTTCTGCCTTCTAATTGAGTTAGTATCTGAGTAAAGAACTGCCAGGTGTCATTTAGTTCACAATACACTGCTGTGGCAATATAGAAATGAATTTGCCTAGATCATTTGGCTTTTCTAAATTATAGTAAATGAATATACTGAATGAATACTTCAACTTAAGGAAATGTTCTTAAAAATATATTAATGTAGGCAGTTCAGCGGAGAATTGAAAGCAAAACAAATAACTCAGGTAAAGGGTTGAAATTAAGGTACACTCAGTTGTATCCAGTTTCCTTTTGTAAATCTCTCTTTTTAATTAGAGTGGACAATCACTGGAGAATATCTGACTTGGGGCTAAGGAAATCTAAGCCTTCTTGGCCACATTGTATTCTCTTAGGTCGTTTAATAAAGACACCAGTTGGGTTGCTGAAAAAGTAGTGGGAAAAATCAATCCCTCACATCCAAAGGGCGGCTCTTGAAAATATGTGGATTGTTGTAGTCATTTTGCTCTTCTGGCCTCAGAAGTTCTAATCTTAACCTTAGCCCTTCATGCAGAGAGACTTTTTAAACCAATTCCCACATTACTCATTATGTGACTGTTGAATAAGAGAAACCCAGCTCTTTTCTTTCTTTTTTTTTTTTTTTTTTTGCGGTATGCAGGCCTCTCACTGTTGTGGCCTCTCCCATTGCGGAGCACAGGCTCCGGATGCGCAGGCTGAGCGGCCATGGCTCACGGGCCCAGCCGCTCCGCGGCATGTGGGATCTTCCCGGACCGGGGCCCGAACCCGCGTCCCCTGCATCGGCAGGCGGACTCTCAAACACTGCGCCACCAGGGAAGCCCCCCAGCTCTTTTCTTATGCTTTCAACCAGTTATCTTCTTCAAAAATTTGTTTGGATTGTTATACCTTAATCTTCCCGGCAAGGGACTTATGGGAAGGTTCTTATTGTTTGAAAGTTTGGTGCCAGTATCTGCAAAGAAAGAAGAAAGTAAAGAAGGAAAGGTGTGTTTATCAATCATCCCAATAGTGAAGGTGTGTGAAAGCAACTTTTGAAAAAGTTAATCTGTCAGAGTTTAGCTGTATTATTACATTTTATTTTATTCATTGAACATAAATAATTATCAATGAATCCTTTCTAGATTTTCTAGTTTCCCAAAGTTCCCTGTATTCACATTCTAAGCTGAAAAATGGTATTTTAAGTCACTGTTCTCCACCTTATATTATTTATAATCACTCCTCATGACCTCTTCCTTCAAAGAAATGTGATCCTGAGAAGTGTCCTTTGTTTGTCTTTGTGGAATAAGTGATGGGGAGGCATCCTGGAGACCTGTGAGATGTTTAAATTGTGGCCTAATGAAAGTAGGATGGAGAGTTCTGGAAAGATCTGGAAAGATGGCTGGTAGAGTGTGGCCAGATGTGGGAGAAGAGAGACGTACAGAGAGAGGGAGAGGAAATTTTCAGAGGGAGAAAATTAAACAAAGAATTCAATAAGTTTTGTTGTGTGGTGTGGGATGCAAGCCTTTCTCTCTCCCTTTCCTTCACAATCTCTTTGTTAAAGACTGTGTTTTTCATTAGTTTTACTAAGATAGGATTTGCCGTTTTGTTTGGATACTGAGAATGGACCCATGGAAACAGTTACATTTGGGTTATCTCTGACTATCTTTAATGAAGAACATAAATATCGGCCACACTATCTATGCACATGCTATCACCATGCCTTTTTTGTTCTCTGTTCATATATCTAAGTCCTCTTCTTTAAGGTCAATCTCAAATCTCATCTGAAATATACATTTATTGATAGATTCAACCCATAATGAACTGTCCCTTCTTTGTCCTCCTTATGCTCTGATTATCTATAAAAACTAATTTTTGAACTTAGAAACTGTCCAATATGATATATTATGATAATATGATATATTAGTTATTTCATCAGCATCCTCAACACAGTTATAAGCTTTTGTGGGGCTGGGATCATACATTCTGTAATTTTTCTCAGTACTTACACTTACTTTGATAAAAAGCGCATTCATTCATCTAAACATCATTTATTGAGTGTTAATTAAATGTCTCAACTCAGTAAATATTGTTTGAATAAATGCATGCATGAATGAGGGAGTATGCAATAAGTAGCCTAATGTACCGCCCAATGTGAAAAAACCAAAAACATAAACACAAAAGCAAGCCAAAAAGTGGACCAGGACTTTCTGTAAAATATCCTGCTTTTTGTTGGATGAGGCCATGAAAATCAAGATGCTCCTGAAAGGTCTTAAGAGCTGACCAAGAATAGTAAACAAATGAAATTCTCTCAGGCTTATTCAACCCTATCACTGGACACATTTATACCTCTCAGGAATGTTATTAAAATAAGAGATTAATAAAGCTTTTAGAGATGAGTTGATAAATCTCTAAATATTTAAATCTTCATTTCCTCCTAGGTTTCTCTATTTTGGGTTTCCAAAAGATTTCAAGAAACCACAGGATAATTAAAAAATTAGACATTATCTTTCTTACCTTCATGTTTTTTGATGGCAAACACCGTTTTATTTTCTCCATAGTGCCGCCCAATTTCCACCAGTACAGTTCTTAAGTGAATTTTGCTCTGGATGGTGGGATATATAAGATGTAAATGAATTGTTTGTATATGTTTTCGAATTCTTCAAAAGGGCCTGGCCATGGAAATGCATTGAATATTACGTAAATAACTAAAGTAACTTCCTCAGAATTATTATTCTATTCTGGTTAGGATACTCTCTGCTCTGGTTTGTTAAAATTTCCCTCTAGAGTGGTTTTAATTTTGTTTCTGATAGGGTCCTAGGATTTATTGCCACACCCATCCTGCATCTGTTTTTCTTTGAATTACTCTCCTTGCAGTTTCTGATTCCTACAGGGCCTTCCAGGTTAGTGACAACCTGGCCATCACAACTCTGGGAAGGACAGGCCTACTTTTCAGAGGTGTTGATGTTTTCTGTACCTGAAGGTTTTCAAGAGATATCAGTCTTCCTCACCACCTCCCTTGGCCCTCTTAATGGACTAAGCAGTTCCTCATGAAATTTCTGTAGGATATCTGTACTAACTTCTCAATATTGTTCCATCCTGAGTCTAAATTCCTGGCCTCAAGGTAATGTTAGATTTCTAGCTCCAGCCCCTATTTACATAAGGCCTATACTAAGGAACGGAACCCATACACATCAGTCTGCTCTTATTTCTCTGGATTTAATTTCTCTGCTACTTTCTGAAACATGCAGGTGTTCCTTTCTTTCTTTTAATCTCAGCCATGTGCTTTTAACTTTTTCAAAATTGACCCAGAATTTACATGTGTCTCCAATAAGAGTACATTAAATTGAGCTTAGTCTGCTCTTCTACTGGCATATTTGATACCCAAATAATTTGCTACTTAACTGGATTCAGTTACCTGTATTTTCAGGCACCTAAAACTCACCATGTTCCAAATTTCCCCCTTTATTGTTAGTAATTTTCTTGGGAATCTGGATATCATTAGACAGAATAAAGTTAGTGAGTGGCCCAGGAATGCCTGAAATTTTGTTTGTCAGAGTGGCCAGAGAAAGTTAAGCAAAGAAGAAAACCAAATGAAAAGCAGAATCACATTATTATGGCTGAGACAAGATTCCATGCAGAGCTCTCTGTGGAGCTGGGTTGGGTCATAACTTATGCCAGAGCTCTAGGAGGGGTTGACACCATCTCATGCCAAGCTCTCAGTTCTGGGCTAATGTCAACTCTGGTCCACTCTATGGAGTGGAAACTTTGGAGGAATGGCCAATGTGTTCCACGGTGTAGGAAGAGGGAAATTGTGAATGTTACTTTCTAAATTGTGGAGGAACTAACCACTGTAAATGTGCCTTGAACTATGGTGTTTAATTTGACCAGTCAGATCAATGGCTTTCCCCTTGAATGAAATGCTGCTACGTATATGAGTGGAAAAACAAAACTGGTGTAAGGAATAGATAACTAGTGGGAAGCAGCCGCATAGCACAGGGAGATCAGCTCTGTGCTTTGTGACCACCTAGAGGGGTGAGATAGGGAGGGTGGGAGGGAGGGAGATCCAAGAGGGAAGAGATATTGGGACATATGTATATGTATAACTGATTTACTTTGTTATAAAGCAGAAACTAACACACCATTGTAAAGCAATTATACTCCAATAAAGATGTTAAAAAAAAACTAGTATAAGGAGATGGAGAGACTGGGAGTCTTATTTTCCCAGCAATTAACTTTTCCTCGACCATGACCTTCCCTTTGAGTCTCCTAGACCTTGGGGATGATTGCAACCCCTTGGGTTGGGTGATGGAAACCCCATCTTCACTAGAACCTCTATAGTTAACTTTGATTTTTCCCACTCCGTCTATCCATCCCATGTATGCAGTCAGACATTTGATCTTGGACTTTTACTGACAAAATATCCTTGAATATAACCATTTCTTTTCACTCCCACTGCTACTGCTTTTGTCACTGCCTTAACTAGGGCTTTATCTTTAAGTCCTTTATATAAATATATAAATAAAATATACAAATAAATAAAATATAATATTAATTCTGATGATTTTAAAGTCTTTTCTTGATAAAGACTTTTCCTGATAAAGGTACACAATATCTTATATAAATATTTTTGTATTATCTGTTCCTTTCTTAGAATTTTAGTCAAATGATTCTATCTCTTGGTATGTCTAGAACTTTTTGATTGAATGCTGACTATTTTATTTGGCTTTTAAAATTTTTCTCCGTGGAAATGTTGTTTTGCTTCCAAATATTTTACTCTACCTGGAAGTAGCAAATCTTCAAATTACAATTTTTTAAATGCTTTCAAATATCAATACTATAGGTGTCACAAAATCTAGAAAAGTGACATTTGAAAATTCACTACTGCCAGATGTGTCTCTATAAAACTTTTTCCCCACTCTTGTAGCTATATATTCTTTAACTGCCTCCTCATATGACAGTTTATGTGTTTTAGAAATAAAATTTTCAGAAATAAACTTTGTAGTTTATAGACATAGATTTCTTTTAACATGGTTGATTAGAGTTTGCTTTTAGTTATTAATAGTTTAGAAAAGTTTATTTCAGCGTCACAATTTATTATTGATAATGTCACATTAATTTTCATTGTTAACTTTGAGAAAACCTCTATGGATTACTTCCTCATAACTATTTACTATTATAAATGCATTACTGATTTCAGTACTGCTATAGGATTGTGCATTACAGGAATTCTGATAAAATACTCATTCACACCATTCCATTACACACATTATTGATGGGCTATATTCTTTTATTTATTTATTTATTTATTTATTTTTGACTGTGTTGTGTCTTCGTTGCTGTGCGCAGGCTTTCTCTAGTTGCAGCGACTGGGGGATACTCTTTGTTGCGGTGTGCAGGCTTCTTATTGCAGTGGCTTCTCTTGTTGCAGAGCACGGGCTCTAGGCACGCAAGCTTCAGTAGTTGTGGCTCGCAGGCTCAGTAGTTGTGGCTCACGGGCTCTAGAGCACAGGCTCCATAGTTGTGGCACACGGTCTTAGTTGCTCCGCGGCATGTGGGATCTTCCCGGACCAGGGCTCGAACCCGTGTCCCCTGCATTGGCAGGTGGCTTCCTAACCACTGTGCCATCAGGGGAGCCCCTGGAGTTTATTGTTTTTTTGTGTTTGCGGTATGCTGGCCTCTCACTGTTGTGGCCTCTCCCCGTTGCGGGGCACAGTCTCCGGACATGCAGGATCAGTGGCCATGGCTCACGGGCCTAGCCGCTACACGGCATGTGGGATCTTCCCGGACCGGGGCACGAACCCGTGTCCCCTGCATCGGCAGGCAGACTCTCAACCACTGCACCACCAGGGAAGCCCTGGAGTATATTCTTGACAGAAGGAAATGTCCGTTTTGACTAAGCATTGAAGAAAACTGAATCTTTGACTTATCTTTCACATGCCTGATGATTGAAATAATTTTCCACAGAATAACTTCTGGTTTTATACTTTTCAGTTCTTTTTTTCTTCTTCAAATGCACATGCTTTGAGAGCTGTGAAGTGCAAGACATGGCTATATTGTAAGGTGGTTTTTGTCCTTACGTTTCTGTGTCTTGTGCTAGTTAAGTCAGTAGAGTAGTCAGTAAGAGTACTGGAAGTTATTCCTGTAATGGGATATTATATAGTCAATTACATATGGTGGTGTCTGAAAATCACATAATAGCCTCACTTAAAACATCTCCTTAGCCAGGTTTCAAAAAAGCCTGTGACCAATCCAATATGATCCAACATAGCGGACTATGATAGAAGGAAAATTGGCAAAGAAATAGACGCTGGTCTTACCTGATGGAAGTTAAAATATCTCACTTTTGACAATTTTGCAAAAACCTATAATTACATGAACTAATTTCTAGGGTTCTTCGTAGGACCTAAAAAGGAACCCATAGAGCTGTGGAACAACAATAGAAGCTACTGTGATGAGAAGCCCCGGCACCACAACAAAGAGTAGCCCCCGCTCACCTCAACTAGAGAAAGCCTGCACGCAGCACTGAAGACCCAATGCAGCCAAAATAAAAATAAATAAATAAAAATAAATAAATTTATCTTTTAAAAAGTAACACTCAGGTTTGAGTCATGAGAAATTTGATGAGGAGAAATTAGCTAATGTTTTCAGAACTTTTAAAATATCAAACTCAGTCTCTAAGATTTTAGCATCATATACAACATCGGTTACTTATTAGTGGTTTGGGAAGGCCAATTTAAAATTTTCTCATCTTACTGTATTGAAATTCATGGCCCTAATGTTTTCCACGTTGACTATATGAATGATGAAGAAAAGTCAATCATGTATCTCATTTCCAACTGGACAGAAAACAATATTTTAAAAAGTGTTTGGACTACTGACTTTTGATTTCTTGTAAGGCAAATGGATAGGTAATTTTTATTCCCTGATTAGCAGAAAAATGGTGGAAGAGGGCAGGGTTAAGAATTAAGATTTCAAGAGCATGAGAGGTAGATGGCCAACCAGAGTTCCTAAGGTTCGGTGCCTGTAACCGTTGCCGCCGCTTAAGCCTGCCAGAGCAGTGGTACGGCTGCTGCGCTCGTGTTTGCTACCTCTAGAAACATTCTTGCCAGTAGTGGCGGCAGCGGGACTCAATTACCCCCTTTTTTCACTCTCTCCAGAAGCTCCAGATGGCGTCTTCCGTGGGCAACGTGGCCGACAGCACAGAACCAACGAAATGTATGCTTTCCTTCCAAGGGTTAGCTGAGTTGGCACATCGAGAATATCAGGCAGGAGATTTTGAGACAGCTGAGAGACACTGCATGCAGCTCTGGAGACAAGAGCCAGGCAATACTGGTGTACTTTTATTACTTTCATCTATACACTTCCAGTGTCGAAGGCTGGACAGATCTGCCCACTTTAGTACTCTGGCAATTAAACAGAACCCTCTTCTGGCAGAAGCCTATTCGAATTTGGGGAATGTGTACAAGGAAAGAGGGCAGTTGCAGGAAGCAACTGAGCATTACCGGCATGCATTGCGTCTCAAACCAGATTTCATCGATGGTTATATTAACCTGGCAGCCGCATTGGTAGCAGCAGGCGACATGGAAGGGGCAGTACAAGCTTACGTCTCTGCTCTTCAGTACAATCCTTATTTGTACTGTGTTCGCAGTGACCTGGGGAACCTGCTCAAAGCCCTGGGTGGCTTAGAAGAAGCCAAGGCATGTTATTTGAAAGCAATTGAGACGCAACCGAACTTTGCAGTAGCTTGGAGTAATCTTGGCTGTGTTTTCAATGCACAAGGGGAGATTTGGCTTGCAATTCATCACTTTGAAAAGGCTGTCACCCTTGACCCCAATTTTCTGGATGCTTATATCAATTTAGGAAATGTCTTCAATGAGGCACGGATTTTTGACAGAGCTGTGGCAGCTTACCTTTGTGCCCTAAGCTTGAGTCCAAATCATGCAGTGGTACATGGCAACCTGGCTTGTGTATACTATGAGCAAGGCCTGATGGATCTGGCAATAGACACCTACAGGCGAGCTATTGAATTGCAACCACATTTCCCTGATGCTTACTGCAACCTAGGAAACGCTCTCAAAGAGAAGGGCAGTGTTGCTGAAGCAGAAGATTGTTATCATACAGCTCTCCGGCTGTGTCCCACCCATGCAGACTCTCTGAATAACCTAGCCAATATCAAAGGAGAACAGGGAAACAGTGAAGAGGCAGTTCGCTTGTATCGTAAAGCATTAGAGCTCTGCCCAGACTTTGCTGATGCCCATTCAAATTTAGCAAGTGTATTGAAGCAGCAGGGAAAACTGCACGAAGCTCTGATGCATTATAAGGAGGCTATTCGAATCAGTCCTACCTTTGCTGATGCCTACTGCAATATGGGAAACACCCTACGGGAGATGCAGGATGTTCAGGGAGCCTTGCAGTGTTATACTCGTGCCGTTCAGATCAGCCCTGCATTTGCGGATGCCCACAGCAATCTGGCTTCCATTCACCACGATTCAGGGAATATTCCAGAAGCAATTGCTTCTTATCGCACTGTTCTGAAGCTTCAACCTGACTTTCCTGACGCTTATTGTAATTTGGCTCATTGCCTGCAGGTTGTCTGTGATTGGACAGACTATGATGAGCGAATGAAGAAGTTGGTCAGCATTGTGGCTGACCAGTTGGAGAGGAATAGGTTGCCTTCTGTGCAGCCTCATCATAGTATGCTCTATCCTCTTTCTCATGGCTTCAGGAAGGCTATTGCTGAGAGGCATGGGAACCTCTGCTTGGCTAATATAAGTGTCCTTCATAAACCACCGTATGAACATCCAAAAGACCTGAAGCTCAGTGATGGTCGACTGCGTGTAGGATACGTGAGTTCTGACTTTGGGAATCATCCTACTTCTCATCTTATGCAGTCTATTCCAGGCATGCACAATCCTGATAAATTTGAGATATTCTGTTATGGCCTGAGCCCACATGATGGCACAAACTTCCGAGCGAAGGTGATGGCAGAAGCCAATCATTTCATTGATCTTTCTCAGATTCCATGCAATGGGAAAGCAGCTGATCGCATCCATCAAGATGGTATACACATCCTCGTAAATCTGAATGGTTATACCAGGGGTGCTCGAAATGAACTCTTTGCTCTCAGGCCAGCTCCTATTCAGGCAATGTGGCTGGGGTACCCTGGGACTAGTGGCGCGCTTTTCATGGATTATATCATCACTGATCAGGAAACTTCACCTGCTGAAGTTGCTGAGCAGTATTCTGAGAAACTGGCTTATATGCCCCATACTTTCTTTATTGGTGATCATGCTAATATGTTTCCTCACCTGAAGAAAAAAGCCGTCATCGATTTTAAGTCCAATGGGCACATTTATGACAATCGGATTGTGCTGAATGGCATCGACCTCCAAGCATTTCTTGATAGTCTATCAGATGTGCAAATAGTCAAGATGAAATGTCCTGATGGAGAAGACAACGCAGACAGCAGTAATACAACTCTTAATATGCCTGTCATTCCTATGAATACTGTTGCAGAAGCAGTTATTGAAATGATTAACAGAGGACAAATTCAGATTACAATTAATGGATTCAGTATTAGCAATGGACTGGCAACTACCCTGATCAACAATAAGGCTGCCACTGGAGAGGAGGTTCCCCGTACCATTATTGTAACCACACGTTCTCAGTACGGGTTACCGGAAGATGCCATTGTGTACTGTAACTTTAATCAGTTATACAAACTTGACCCATCTACTTTGCAGATGTGGGCAAATATTCTGAAGCGTGTTCCCAATAGTGTACTGTGGCTGTTGCGTTTTCCAGCAGCAGGAGAAGCTAATATTCAACAGTACGCACAAAATATGGGCCTTCCCCCGAACCGTATCATTTTTTCCCCTGTTGCTCCTAAAGAGGAACATGTTCGGAGAGGCCAGCTGGCTGATGTCTGCTTGGACACTCCACTCTGTAATGGACACACCACAGGGATGGACGTCCTTTGGGCAGGGACCCCCATGGTGACTCTGCCAGGAGAGACTCTTGCTTCCCGAGTTGCAGCTTCCCAGCTCACTTGTTTAGGCTGTCTTGAGCTGATTGCTAAAAATAGACAAGAATATGAAGAGATAGCTGTGAAACTGGGAACTGATGTAGAATACCTGAAGAAAATTCGTGGCAAAGTCTGGAAGCAGAGAACATCTAGCCCTCTGTTCAACACCAGACAATACACGATGGAACTAGAGCGGCTCTATCTACAGATGTGGGAGCATTATGCAGCTGGCAACAAACCTGATGACATGATTAAGCCTGTTGAAGTCACTGAGTCGGCCTAAATAATGACTGTGTGCCCAGGAGAATTACCCCTGTAGCTGAGCCTCAACCTTCTGGGGGAAGGGGAACTACTTTTTCAATATCATGTTGCAGATGGGTGACACACAATGATAAGAAATAGCACAGCCAGACTTGCTTCCTGCATGATCATGACAGGGAGAGACACAAGAGATGGGAAACTGCTGTTCCACAAGGAGATTCCATCGAATTTTGCCGCAGCCAGGTGTCTGGAAGGTCTGGAAGGTAAGTCTGGAAGGTCTGATCTCCCTTGGTCTTCCAGGGGATGGATGGTTAGTGTGGAAGGGAGATAGAGATTGCCCAGCCATTTTGTGATTATCATGGATGGATTGAGTCTTCTGAATTAATTTTTTTCTTTCTATTTTGGGTATTGGAGCTTTTAAAAATGTTTGGTTTCAGGTATTTTTATTCATGTGAAGTGTATATGATTCTCTTGAGATAAGGTGTTAAGCTGAAATATTCCTTGTTTTAGTTTCTGAACTCTACAGATAAATGGGGACTTTGCTGGTGTAGTCTTTTTATAGGTTTTATAAACCATTTGAGCCTGTATCAGTCATTTTAGTGTCTGACATAACATTTGGAACTCTCAGTGCTTTGTTGGTTTGTAGATGATGGCTTCAATCCTTTTTCTGGTCCGTTTCCTTCTTCCCTTCCCCCCACTTTAAAAATTCTCCTGTAACTTGGCTAACAAAAAACCAAGTCTGATTCAAAACCTCCCAGAGTGTTTCTCTTAAACACATCATCTGGTGCCAAATGAAGACTCTTAGGAGTGCTTATTAATTATGAAGGGCAAAGTTGTGGTACTGTCACTGATGATAATAATAATGGATTTTTGGCCTAGAGTTTTGTCCTATTTCACCAGTGTTTTACTGTTGACTGCCCCTCTATGCTGCTTCCAAAAGTGATAGTGTGTGATAAGATGTTTACTTTCATTTCTAAAGTTTGTTTTTTTTTAGGTGAGTCCTGTTCTTCCTTTTTCTTTCAGCAGAAATGAAATTCCAGGTAAGTATAAGTATTCAAATATTTGATCAGTAATTCACAGTTATCTCCAGTACATTAAATAACTTTCATCAAAAAACATGTTATAGGTAAAAAGTTCTGAAGGACCAGCTATGTATATGATAATTATGTTTCAGGCCTTCTAGGGTATTATATATAATAACTTGTCTTCTGGTCGTGGTCTTGAAGTCTTTATGGATTCAGCCTCAGTAGTAGCGAACTGCACTGCTACTTGGTTTGGAGTACAAATTAGACTTTAACCCTCCTGGAGGTAGAGTTTTTGGTATTGAAAACCATAGGAATGAAATTATTGTATTTCAACAAAGGATCGAGGGCTTGAGGCTTAAACAAGCCAACATATGTGTGGGAAGCAGTCAGCCTTGAGAGCACCTTCGGACATGCCAGGCATGCCGCTGCTGCTCGAAGGGACTGTCCCTACTTGTTCCCCTCCTTGTTCCATTCCATGGGAGATAAATCACCAGGGCCCAGAAATCAGAAAGAAAGTAAAATGAGACAAGCAAAGCTGTCTCCTCCCTGCACATGCAGGTTATTTTGGATGATTCTGGGCTTATGGGTTTTCTCCCAGGGAAGTTAACCTTGAGCCGAGACAGTCATTAGATAATGTAAACCACCGTCTGGCAACCTTCCCTTTTCTAGTCTATATAATCTGCACCTGTAGCATAATAAAACTTACCTTGCAACCATCAGTTGTCTTGTTCCTTCTGACCCCATTCGTCGGTGCTACTTCAGTTCCTTACCCCGTCCCTTCTGACCCTGGGCGGTGAAATCCTCTTTCTGAGGCTGGTCCATGGCAAGTGGTGCCCGAACAGGGACCTGAAGCATGAAGGCAATTAAAAGGAAAAGAAAGTGCAGGTAAGAGAACCCTTATGCAAAATATGTGTGGCCACGAGTAAAAGTGAAACTAATAGAGGCATAAGGCAACAGTCAGAAGTAAAATAAGATGGGGCAAAAGGGCTCAAAGGAGCGTGAATTATTTGCTCAGGTTTTACTTTCGATGCTTATAGCTCGGGGTAATAAAGTTTCTACCTCACAGTTGACTGAATTTTTGCAGCATATCCATGATGTATCTCCCTGGTTTCCTGATGGCGGCTCTGTGACAGAAATCTGGCAGAAAGTTGGAGAAGATTTAAAAAATTATTATGAGTCTCGAGGGCCTACTCATACTGCTGTTGTTACATTTAGTTTGTGGAATCTGATAAAAATATGTTTAGGTTCTTCTCATGATAGTGTTGATTTGAATGTAAAGTCAGAAAAACATAAGCCTCTGACAGAAGACAAGACTGTATTATCAGCTACTGTGTCGCCACTTCCTAAACCGAAAGAGCTAATTAATTTAAATATTTCAGATGAAGAGGAACATTTTGACTTAACCGATGAGGCTTTTAAACATAAAAGAGAGAGAAAAAAAAACATAAAAGAGAGAATCATCCTGAGGATGATTTTCTAATGGCTATGACAGATAAGTCAGTGAAAAAGCTGCAAATTAGTAAGGACTGTCTTCCTCAAAAATCTACATCTGTAAAAATGCTCAGTCTCTTGCAACGTGCTGTATAAGCAGCAATAAAACGAGGAGAAGATCCTATTTTCTGTTGTCCTGTCATAGAAAGACCTGATCCTAATCATCCTCAACAGGCTATTAGGGAGCATCAGGCTCTTCCTTTTAAAGTTTTGAAAGATTTAAAATCTGCTTGTGCTCAATATGGGCCCACTGCTCCTTTTACTACTGCTATGGTTGACACTATTGCAGGAGAAGCTCTTTCCCCCGCTGATTGGAAGTCTATTGCACGAGCTTGTTTAAATGGTGGAGATTATTTAATATGGAAGTTTGATTTTTATGAACGGGCTGCTGAACAAGCAGAAAAGAATGCTACCCATGATATTCCAGTGGATTATCATATGCTGATTGGGGAAGGACCATATATTTCTTTACAAGATCAACTAACTTATACCTTTGTTGCTTATCCTCAAATAAATCATTTGGCATTACAAGCCTGGAGGAAATTACCTTCTGCACACAAAACTGAGGATCTTTCAAAAATGAGACAGGGACCTGATGAACCATATGCTGATTTTGTAGATAGATTGTTACAGGCGGTGGAGAGACTCATTGTGGATGGACTCACTGGTACAATTGTAGTTAAGCAACTTGCTTTTGAAAACGCTAATAATGCAGGTCAGGCTGCGATTCGACCTTGGAGAAAACGGGGAACACTGGAGGATTATATTCGCCTTTGTGCAGACATTGGGCCTGCTTATATACAGGGTGCTGCTATGGCTGCAGCATTAACTAAAGTGGGGTTTAAAAACAATCAAAAGAGAACAAAGACTAGTTTTCAATGCGGAAAGGCAGGTCATTTTGCTGGAGAATGTGGATCTTTTCATTGTAACCCTGCTCCTTCCTTCCCTACTCAAAAACCTCCAGATGGTCCGAAAATCCCTGGTTTATGCCCTAAATGCAACAGGGGAAAACGTTGGGCACGAGATTGTCGCTCAGTGGCCCACAGGGATGGGACACCACTGTCGCGAAACTCCTCCCGGGGCCTTCCCCGGCCCCAACAAATAATAGGGGCAACGTCTGCGTATCCTCCTCAAACTATCAATCAGACATTAACCAAAAACAAAAACATACAATATCTTCGCTCTCCAGAGCAACAGCAGGAAGCACAGGACTGGACCTCAGTACCTCCGCCCGATATGTATTAACTCCTGCAATGGGTCCTCAGGCCCTCTCTATGGGCATCTATGGACCTTTACCCAAGGGTTTGATTGGACTATTATTGGGAAGAAATAGTGTCGCCATGAAGGGTTTAACTATTATGCCAGGACTCATAGACTCTGACTACGAAGGAGAAATAAAAATCATGGCACACAGACGCGGAGATCACCTTCCTCCCCACGGATACACCAGAAATACAGCTACACGTGGAACAACTCCTACAGAACACCTACTGAATGCTGGCAGAAGACCCCAGACCTCCCAAAAGGCAAGAAACTCCCCACATACCTGGGTAGGGCAAAGCGGAGAGATTCCCGCACAGAGGATCGGTGCCGAGCGGCACTCACCCGCCCGAGAGGCTTGTCTGCTCGCCCGCCAGGGCGGGCGGCGCTGGAAGCTGAGGCTCGGGCTTCGGTCAGAGCGCAGGGAAAGGACTGGGGCTGGCGGCGAGAACTCAGCCTGAAGGGGGCTAATGTGCCACAGCTAGCCGGCAGGGAGTCCGGGAAAACTCTGGAGCTGCCGAAGAGGCAAGAGACTTTTTCTTCCCTCTTGGTTTCCTGGTGCGCGAGGAGAGGGGATTAAGAGCGCTGCTTAAAGGGGCTCCACAGACGGGCGCGAGTCACGACTGAAAGCGCGGAGCCCAGTGACGGGCGTGGGACGCTGGGGCTGCTGCTGCCGCCGCCAAGAAGCCTGTGTGCGAGCGCAGGTCACTGTCCACACCGCCCTTCCGGGAGCCTGTGCAGCCCGCCACTGCCGGGGTCCCGGGATCCAGGGGCGGCTTCCCTGGGAGACCGCACGGCGCACCTCGGGCTGGTGCAACGTCATGCCGAACTCTGCCACTGCAGGCTCGCCCCGCACTCCGTGCCCCTCCCTCCCGCCCGGCCTGAGTGAGCCAGAGTCCCCGAAGAGGCTGCTCCTTTAACCCTGTCCTGTCTGAGCGAAGAACAGACGCCCTCCGGCGACCTACACACAGAGGCGGGGCCAAATCCAAAGCTGAGACCCAGGAGCTGTGAGAACAAAGAAGAGAAAGGGAAACCTCTCCCAGCAGCCTCAGAAGCAGCGGATTAAAGCTCCACAATCAACTTGATGTACCCTGCATCTGTGGAATACATGAATAGACAACAAATCATCCCAAATTGAGGAGCCAGGAGTCAGTGCTGTGCCTCTGAGGTGGGAGAGCCAACTTCAGGACACTGGTCCACAAGAGACCTCCCAGCTCCACATAATATCAAAAGGCGAAAATCCTCCAGAGATCTCCATCTCAACACCAGCACCCAGCTTCACTCAACGACCAGCTGGACACCCTATGCCAAACAACTAGCAAGACAGTAACACAACGCCACCCATTAGCAGAGAGGTGGCCTAAAATCATAAAAAGTCCGCAGACACCCCAAAACACACCACCAGACGTGGACCTGCCCACCAGAAAGACAAGATCCAGCCTCATTCACCAGAACACAGGCACTAGTACCTTCCACCAGGAAGCCTACACAACCCACTAAACCAACCTTAGCCACTGGGGACAGACACCAAAAACAACGGGAACTACGAACCTGCAGCCTGCAAAAAGGAGACCCCAAACACAGTAACATAAGCAAAATGAGAAGACAGAAAAACACACAGCAGGAGAAGGAACAAGATAAAAACCCACCAGACCTAACAAATGAAGAGGTAATAGGCAATCTACCTGAAAAAGAATTCAGAATAATGATGGTAAAGATGATCCAAGATTCTATTTCCCAGATCCAAAATCTTGGAAATAGAATAGACAAAATGCAAGAAACAGTTAACAAGGACCTAGAAGAACTAAAGATGAATCAAGCATCGATTAAAAACACAATACATGAAATAAAAAATACTCTAGATGGGATCAATAGCAGAATAACTGAGGCAGAAGAACGGATAAGTGAGGTGGAAGATAAAATAGTGGAAATAACTGCTGCAGAGCAAAATAAAGAAAAAAGAATGAAAAGAACAGAGGAGAGTCTCAGAGACCTCTGGGACAACATTAAACGCACCAACATTCGAATTATAGGGGTTCCAGAAGAAGAAGAGAAAAAGAAAGGGACTGAGAAAATATTTGAAGAGATTATAGTTGAAAACTTCCCTAATATGGGAAAGGAAATAGTTAATCAAGTCCAGGAGGCACAGAGAGTCCCATACAGAATAAATCCAAGGAGAAATACGCCAAGACACATATTAATCAAACTGTCAAAAATTAAACACAAAGAAATCATATTAAAAGCAGCAAGGCAAAAACAACAAATAACACACAAGGGAATCCCCATCAGGATAACAGCTGATCTCTCAGCAGAAACTCTACAAGCCAGAAGGGAGTGGCAGGACATAATTAAAGTGATGAAGGAGAAAAACCTGCAACCAAGATTACTCTACCCAGCAAGGATCTCATTCAGATTTGATGGAGAAATTAAAACCTTCACAGACAAGCAAAAGCTGAGAGAGTTCAGCACCACCAAACCAGCTTTACAACAAATGCTAAAGGAACTTCTCTAGGCAAGAAACACAACAGAAGGAAAAGACCTACAATAATGAACCCAAAACAATTAAGAAAATGGGAATAGGAACATACATATCGATAATTACCTTAAATGTAAATGGACTAAATGCTCCCACCAAAAGACACAGATTGGCTGAATGGATACAAAAACAAGACCCATATATATGCTGTCTACAAGAGACCCACTTCAGACCTAGAGACACATACAGACTGAAAGTAAGGGGATGGAAAAAGATATTCCATGCAAATGGAAACCAAAAGAAAGCTGGAGTAGCAATTCTCATATCAGACAAAATAGACTTTAAAATAAAGACTACTAGAAGAGACAAAGAAGGACACTACTTGATGATCAAGGGATTGATCCAAGAAGAAGATATAACAATTGTAAATATTTATGCACCCAACATAGGAGCACCTCAATACATAAGGCAAATACTAACAGCCATAAAAGGAGAAATCGACAGTAACACACTCATAGTAGGGGACTTTAACACCCCACTTTCACCAATGGACAGATCATCCAAAATGAAAATAAATAAGGAAACACAAGCTTTAAATGATACATTAAACAAGATGGACTTAATTGATATTTATAGGACATTCCATCCAAAACCAACAGAATACACATTTTTCTCAAGTGCTCATGGAACATTCTCCAGGATAGATCATATCTTGGGTCACAAATCAAGCCTTGGTAAATTTAAGAAAATTGAAATTGTATCAAGTATCTTTTCCGACCACAATGCTGTGAGACTAGACATCAATTACAGGAAAAGAGCTGTAAAAAATACAAACACATGGAGGCTAAACAATACACTACTTAATAATGAAGTGATCACTGAAGAAATCAAAGAGGAAATTAAAAAATACCTAGAAACAAATGACAATGGAGACACGACAACCCAAAACCTATGGGATGCAGCAAAAGCAGTTCTAAGAGGGAAGTTTATAGCAATACAATCCCACCTTAAGAAACAGGAAACATCTCGAATAAACAACCTAACCTTGCACCTAAAGCAATTAGAGAAAGAAGAACAAAAACACCCCAAAGTTAGCAGAAGGAAAGAAATCATAAAAATCAGATCAGAAATAAATGAAAAAGAAATGAAGGAAACGATAGCAAAGATCAATAAAACTAAAAGCTGGTTCTTTGAGAAGATAAACAAAATTGATAAACCATTAGCCAGACTCATCAAGAAAAGAAGGGAGAAGACTCAAATCAATAGAATTAGAAATGAAAACGGAGAAGTAACAACTGACACTGCAGAAATACAAAAGGTCATGAGAGATTACTACAAGCAACTCTTTGCCCATAAAATGGACAACCTGGAAGAGATGGACAAATTCTTAGAAATGCACAACCTCGGGCTTCCCTGGTGGCGCAGTGGTTGAGAGTCCGCCTGCCGATGCAGGGGACACGGGTTCGTGCCCCGGTCTGGGAAGATCCCACATGCCGCGGAGCGGTTGGGCCCGTGAGCCATGGCCGTTGAGCCTGCGCGTCCGGAGCCTGTGCTCCGCAACGGGAGAGGCCACAACAGTGAGAGGCCCACGTACAGCAAAAAAAAAAAAAAAAAAAAAAAAGCACAACCTGCCAAGACTGACTCAGGAAGAAATAGAAAATATGAATAGACCAATCACAAGCACTGAAATTGAAACTGTGATTAAAAATCTTCCATCAAACAAAAGCCCAGGACCAGATGGCTTCACAGGCGAATTCTATCAAACATTTAGAGAAGAGCTAACACCCATACTTCTCAAACTCTTCCAAACAATATCAGAGGAAGGAACACTCCCAAACTCATTCTACGAGGCCACCATCACCTTGATACCAAAACCAGGCAAGGATGTCACAAAGAAAGAAAACTACAGGCCAATATCCCTGATGAACATAGATGCAAAAATCCTCAACAAAATACTAGCAAACAGAATCCAACAGCACATTAAAAGGATCATACACCATGATCAAGTGGGGTTTATTCCAGGAATGCAAGGATTCTTCAATATACGCAAATCAATCAATGTGATACACCATATTAACAAGTTGAAGGGGAAAAACCATATGATAATC